>NW_018164536.1:2687132-2721804 GCF_001263595.1 Phalaenopsis equestris
TATATGATGAATAATAATTGCTTATTTGACAAAAAAAATAAATGACTGTTGGGCATTCCCTTATTTGCTGGTTGGTGGTTGCCCAGCGGCAAGCTGTCTTCTTTAATTCATTCCTCAACTGATTATTAGTTTGGTTGGGAATTATGGATAATGATTGCAGTCTAGAAGGGTACATATTTTTTTTTATAAAAATCACTTTTTAATATTTTATTTAAATTTAATAAGAATAATCTTTTGAATTATTTCATTTATTTTATGTGACTTATTATTATTTTTTTTTGTTTTAATTCTCTCTTTATTTTGTTTAGATTAAAAATTTAACATAATAAAATTACTTTATTTCAGTAGCTGACCTACACAAATATTTCCTAAAAATTTTAGCAATGAAAATACATTTTTTGCAACTAATATATTTGTAATTATCATCACAGTTTTTAAAATATATATATTTGTAATTCGCATCGGCCACCTATCAAACTTAACAATTTAAATTTAATATAATGGCCTTATCAACAACTCTACTAATATAATTTTGATGAATGTAGTATTTACATCCACTTTATAATCGTCTTGCATATGTATGTAAGACTTAGGGTCTGTTTGGGGCAACAGTTCGGCCACCGCAATTTTATCCGTTAGGATAAACTGTATTTTAGCAGCTTTTTCAAAAAACAGCTGCTGAAAACTATGTTTTTCCCACCAATCCTGACTAGATGTTGTTACAGTTTTCTAACCGCTATCTGACTTTTTCAAAAAAAAAATATATTAATATTAATAATAACCACCACAACTTTTTGTACAATATAACATTACATAATGTAACGCAATCCAATAGAATAATTCCTCTGAAAGACTTGAATATTTTCATATCATACAACACAATGTTGTACATGTTTTCTAGAGGCCACTTGCCTTCACTAAACTATTCTAAAATAAATGCAGCACACAGAAGTCATTTTTATGTTGGGACCAAAATAAGCAGCCATCATAGCAAATAGTTTTATTACATTTAAAAAGCCAAAAATAAAAAAAATTTACACAAATAACACAATTCTTATGTACTTACATATCTAGCACCTAAAATTTAATATTTACATTAATAGTACTGGTGTTAAACCTCTATACATGAAAATATGAATTTAACTCTTATAAAATTAACAATGGTGATATATTTGATGTTGAGAAGATTTAAGAGCTATGCATATAAATATAAAACTATCAACATGTAAATATTGAATACCACAAATAATAAAGCACACATCATGTAAAATTGACATTACAAGTGAATGAAATGAGCATCTTATATAAAAGTTACAACATAAGCTATTATTCCTCACCACATATTAAAAAGAAACTTTCTATGATGGATGACATTACAACTCTTTACATTCTCTGCAAAATACCCATTATAAATTCCTTCAGCACTACAAAAATCCCAAAAAATCAACATTAGAACTTAAGATGCAATGAGTAATCCCATCCCAAACACCACATATTTGTGAAATTTGGATTGAATTATAAATTCATCAAGCAATCTGACTCTCTAAATCAGTTCCTGTTCCTTCAAACCCGCGATTTTCACGCCATCGCGGTCTCCCTTGAACACAACATACAACGGGGTATAAAACAAAGTGCACAGCCCGAAAGGCACGGTCATCATCGACAACAAACCTCTCGAAAGCGCAATTGCCTGATTAACAGAACCATTCACAACATTAGAATCATAACCATACACTCGTTCTGTTAGCATTCCGACTGCCGGAGCGGCGAATGAAGAGAATGAATCCTCGAAGGCCCTATCGAAGGCGTATATCATTGTCCGATGCTTGATCGGGACGACTTCGGCGAACATGGGGTTATTGGCACACGAAGCGCACCAACTGATGGTGGTGCCCATGAGGAAGAGAGTTGCGGCGTAGGCGGCCCAGCTGTCGACTGATTGAGGAATGGTGGAGAGGAGGAGCCAGGAGAAAGGGATGCCCATGAAGGCACTGAATTGTGCACACATGATTCGGCCCGCATTGGGATATAAAACGGAGGCGCGGTCAGCAAGGAATCCTCCAAGAAATGAACCGGCGGCGCAGCCAATTGCAAAGAGACTAGTGAGAGCAGCGGAACTCTTGTTGTCGAAGCCTGGGGAGAAGAAACACAAGAATAAGACATGTGGAATGGAAAACTTTTGATTAGTGGATAATTGGAGCTTACCGATGAGTTCAAACCACATGGTGAAGAACACCATGGCAGTCCATGGCAAAGAACCAACGACTCCCTGCAGGACTATTATCTGAAATGTCTTGACTTTCATCACGCTTCGCATTGCGAACCAGGAATCGGTCCAGATCGAAGGGAACGACGGCGGGAGTTTCCCAAGAAAACTGGTGCAGGACAGATGAACAGAACGAGTTTGAGAGGAGAGCTATCAACAGGACTTTGGTGGACTCGACTTGATTTGTAGTGCATAGGTAAAAATGGGAATGAATGAATGGAGGAATGAATCAAATTTGAACTTATGTAGATGAGCAAATTGGAAGGAAGTTGACGAGTATTATTATGATAAAATTTTGGTTTGCCAAAAAACCTTTTTAGTGCAGATCATCAGATTTTCAAGTGAAATAAAATTTTTTTTAATTGCCCATATCAGACCTGTGAACATTGCAAATGTTTCATTGGATTTCTCCGCTACTAAAAGGCATGAAAAGTATGCAGCACTACTGATTTAGCACATTCATCATTATTAGCTTCAGTTTAGTGTATAGCATGAAGTATTAGCTTTATAGAATTTTTATATTCAGACTTTTCTTCTCATATTGTTCAGATTATGACTATAAAAACCTAATTGATGCAGACATTATTGTCTGCATTATGCATGCCCGAAGTGAATGAACCACAGATATATTTTTCATCGCTTTAGCCACCATACATGCTACTCTGACATAATTTTCTAATTATAATCATTTTATACTGTCGTTTCTAGTTTTACTAGAGACTCATTTAAAGATGAGCAATCCTGGATCGGAGATTGGAAATCTAATAACTAAAAAAATGGAATACCAAAACATTAAATGCACCCACGTGCTGACATTCAAGAAATTTCAGTTTCAATGATCAATGGCAATGACGATAATAATCATATGCCAGTTCAATTATATAGTGATCTAAGCATTTTCTTAGAAATATCAGACACGGGAGGCTTTCTACAAAAGAAGTCAAAAATAAATAAATAAATACAAGTTTAACATTGTGAGAATAAATTTACACATAAAACTTGCGGGGATAAAAGGTGAAATTGCAATTTCAAATCAAAAAATGGCCGCCAAAAAAAAGGCATTAGAGATTTATGTGAAGGAAGTCGAGAAATTACCCAATATACTCACAAAATTTCTCTACCTATTTCTACAAGGCCAGGCACCCTTTATAGAGAGACCTATGTGAATATTCCTTTGATTTAGACCATGTTTATTCATAATTTGGATGGATGTAGGAAACTTAGAATAAAAATTCTTAAAATTAGTGCATTAAGTTAGAATTATAGATACTCAAGGATTGACTAATATTTTTATATAAATAGGTCATACGGTATAGGAGTTAAACTTGAAGCAATTGAATGATTTTCCTCCTGAATTTCTCTCCTCTTCAATTCTCTGCCAAGGAGGCCTAACTAAGGCTCTCTTCTCTCTCTCACACTTTGGGGCAAACATCTAGAGGCTATCCAAAATCTTAATGGGCACTATTCCCTAGAGCAAGAACACCAGCTCTTTTATCTCCTCTTGATTAGATTAGGGAGAACTATCATTCCTCCGTATAATCCATATTTTCTTATCCCTGAAAAAACAAGTGGAGAAGGGGCTTCGTGCGGATTTTCTGTATGACTCCAGCATGAGAGCAGAGACAGTTTGAATTGGTGTGTGATCAACAGAGTCGTGCAAGGAAAGTAGGCGAAGCTTCAGTTGGATTGTGTCGCGCAAGAACAACGACTACGGCTTCAAGCAAAAGAGTTAAAGAAGGGGCATGAGACTTCTATGGCTCTTGGTTCACGCGAACAATTGTGACGGGAAGGACGACAACAAGGAAATGGCCGCATCAAGCTCAGGTATTACAGGTATCCAGGGGCAGACACACATATGCTACAACTATGGAGAAGTGCGACACTTGAGCAAAGCTTGTCTAAAGACACCTAAGGAGAGAGAAGCGAGTGGACGTGGATCACCTAGAGGGGACTATTAGGCAAATCAGATGGAAGCAGAGAACGAGGGAAAGACAAAAACGATCTTTACTGATGAGGATCACAAGTTACTGGAGATGTTGAAGAGAAAGCAAAGTGACATGTGATGTCACTAAATATGCATCCATCTTATCATCATCCAAGGGGAACATTGCTAGTTATGCTCACTCAGCCAAAGATGCTCGTGATACACATGCTCTTGTTTCTATATCCACCACAAGTTCACCAGGATGGATAGTAGATTCTGGTGCTTCTCGACATGTGACGGGTGCCGCTAATGAGTTCTCTTCCTATACTCACCTAGCAGTTTCAGAGAGCATTCAGACCGCTGATAGGGCGACACAGTCTGTGGTTGATGAAGATACAATGAGGTGTACCAATTCTATGACTTTGTCCAATATTTTGCATGCTCATTTCTTTTAGGTGAACATTTTATCTATTAGTGTCATTATACTACAATTAAAATGTGTTGTTTAATTTGATATTCCAAAGGTGATCTTCCAAGAGAAGAGAACTGGTCGGAAACTTGAGATTAAAACGTGGCATAGTAAACTTTGGTACTTGGAAAGAGAGGGGATGGACTCAGCCTTGACATCCATGGTTGAAAATGTTGAAGCAAGAAGATCCGAGATGAGTGTGGAGGATGTATTGATGCTACATCACATGTGCATGAGATACTCTTCGTTTATTTTATTGAGTCGTTTGTATCCATCCTTGTATGAAAAGACAAATAAACAAGAACTTGCGTGATGCTTGGGAGTTTAACAAGCATACTAGGAGCTCTTATCTTAATTCTGGTAAAAGAAGGTTTTATATTTTTTATTTGATACATTCAGAAATATGAGAACCATGTTCTAAAACTTTGATGGATGATTACATATATTTTATGACTTTCATTGATTGTTTTGTTCATGTTACTTGATTATAGCTTATAAGAAATAAAAGTGATGTGATTGTCAGCTTTAAAGACTTTCATAGGGCAATTTAAGCTCAATACGGTGCTACAGTGAAGGTATTGAGGTCTAATAATGGAGCAGAGTATAAAAATAGGTGTTTGGGGAATACTTGTCAGCCCAAATGATACATCATCAAACCACATATTGATAGACACCGACACAAAACGGAGTAGCAAATAGGAAGAATAGACACCTAGAGGAAGCTCGAAGCATGATGATCATATGCAGTTTTGACAGTGGTTCAATTGATCAACAAAATGCTCTTGAGAATGTTGAATTGAAAGTCTCCTTGTTAGATGTTGAAAGGAGATACTAGTGGAATCCTTCCATTGAAGATTTTTTACTGTGTATGTTTTGTGAAGGACAATAGACCCATAAGTGGGGAAGCTGAATCCTAGAGATGTGAAGTGTATTTGTGGGTTATTCTGCTACCCAAAAGGGGCATGCTTGTTGGAGTTCGATAGAGAAGAGATTGCTTGTGAGAATTGATGTGTCATTTAGAGAGCTTGAACCGTACGACACCCTGGAGGTAACATCATCATTTGATGACTCATCAGATACTAGAGATATGGGGCGTGTGGGGGAGAGTATTGATGGTCAGAGATTGATACATGTGGGAACGATACCTTGTCCCATTGTGTGGGAATGATCGGCTAAGAAAGTGTCAAAAAATGAGAAAAATGAGCCTGAATGTGGAGGGATTCAAGCTCAAAAAGGAGGTAGAATAAGGCAAAAGTGTCAATCGTACCACTCGTGTCATCAAATTTTTTGTCCCGATCTACCCCGACTCCTAAGACACCTACACCTACTTCCGAATCCAATTATTCAGGTGATATGACTCCTCTCCTTTCTCCCACTCTCATGGCTTTAAGGAGGACCCCCGCATCAATGCGGGCTGTTTTCTTGATCGTTGCTCTCAGGATTGCTTTGGTTTCTCACATGAGATTGCTCAGTTTGTCTCATACTCTACCATATCGCCTGCTCCCGAAGCATTCATTGCATCTTTAGACACTTTCT
Source organism: Phalaenopsis equestris (assembly GCF_001263595.1). Taxonomy (NCBI): domain Eukaryota; kingdom Viridiplantae; phylum Streptophyta; class Magnoliopsida; order Asparagales; family Orchidaceae; genus Phalaenopsis; species Phalaenopsis equestris. Next base: position 2,693,328 of record NW_018164536.1, read on the forward strand.
CTATACTCAAGTGTTAGTAGATAACTGAGGAGTGAAAGCAAAAGGCTGCAATGTTGGAGGAACTTGGTGCTCTCGATAAGAACAAGACGTGAGAGATAGTACCATTACCAGCGGTGAAAAGGACAGTTGAGCGCAAGTTGATCTTCATATTAAAACGAAATTCACAAGAAAAAGTAGAACATTACAAGTCATGAATGATGATGAAGGGGTACAGTCAGACTTATGACATTAACTATGATGAGAACTTTCCACCGATAGCAAAAAAGAGCACAGTGAGGACACTAGTTTCTATGGCTGTGAATGATGGGTGGAAGTTACACCAACTCGATGTGAAGAATGTTTTTCTTCATGGGGAGTTACTAGAGAAGGTGTATATGGACATACCATCAGGTTTCAGTACAAGTCAAATAGTGGGCAAGGTGTGCAGGCTCCGAAAGTCACTTTATGGCTTGAAATAGCCTCCTCGAGCCTGGTTTGATTGCTTTAGAAAAGTCATGGTGACTATGGGATATCAGCAGATCAATGATGACCATACGGTATTCTATTGTCAAAATGATCGTCACATCACTTTGTTTGTTATATATGTTGATGACATGATTAACACTAGTGATAATGAAACGAAGATTGTTCAACTAAAAATAAGACTAGGCAAAAAATTTGAGGTGAAGAACCTTGGACAAATCAGATACTTCCTTGGGCTTGAGGTCGCTCGTGAACTAAAGGGGATGGTCTTGTTTCAGAAAAAGTATGTGCTTGATCTCCTCGCAGAAACAAACATGTTGAGATGTAAGCTTGTAGTCTTTCCAATTGATCAGATAACCAAACTGCGTGTAGAGGCATGAGCCAATTGATCGTGAGAGATATCAGAGATTGGTGGGTCATCTGATCTATCTGACTCGCACACGTCTCGATATCTCATTTATAATGAGTGCGGTGAGCCGCTATACGCACGATCTAAGGAAGGGTCATATGAACGTAGTGTATCAGATTCTGAGATACCTGAAAAGTGCACCAGGAAAGCGGTTAATTTTTAGGAAGAATGAACATGTAGACATTGAGGGCTATTGTGATGTTGATTGGGTGAGTTGTGCAAATGACAAAAGATCCACCTCTGGATACTACATGTTCATAGAGGGCGACTTGGTCTCTTGGAAGAGCAAGAAACAATTTGTTGTAGTAAGGTCAACAACAGAGGCTGAGTATAGAGCCATTTCCCTAGGAGTTTCCGAGATGATGTGGCTGAGAACCTTGTTGGTCAAGGCCAAGGTGGATCAAGGAACTCAAATGAAGATGTGGTGTGAAAACAAGTCAGCAATCAACATTGACAACAGCCCTGTGTAAAACGATAGAACCAAACATGTTGAGATTGATAGATTCTTCATCAAGGAAAAGTCGAAAAACGAGCTACTGGAGCTAAGTCATGTAGCCACTGGAGAGCAAGTGGCTGACTGCCTCACTAAAGGGCTTAGTTCATTATATTGGTCTAGATTATGTGAAAAGATTGGGCTTAGGGATATCTTTTGCCCATCTTGAGGGAGAGTGTCGAGATTTGTATCTTATTTTGAGGGGTCTAATTGTAAATAAGGAATATAGAAGACGTCTAGGGGGTCATTTGTAAAAGTGATTGTAAGGCTCTATATAAGCCCAATTCATGAATGAAGGAGAAGAGATTTTTACCAAAATTTTCATTTCTATATTATTCTATAGAATTTCCCCATTGTCCTAGCATTTTTTATCAATTAAATGAGTTTTTCACATGCTCCTAATTCTAAGTTAACAAGTGGCAGAAAATTGGAAACAATTGGCATCAAATTAGAATCTTATCATATTTGTTTCATATTTTGTATTTCATTTAAGTGTCAATGTTATCAAAAATCTTATAAATTTTGGAAATGATAGCATATTGTACTAAGTGAACATTTTGCATGCCATGCAATTTATGAGGTTATTTGTGTACTACAAATTTGGCAATTTGGATATAAAAAAAATCAGTAAATGTTTAATTTAGTTGATAGTTTAGTAAAACTATTTTGAATTATAAATAATAAATTTATATTATCCGACAAAATTAAGTAGTAAAACAAAATATTAAGACTTCTTGTGAGAAATGAAATAATAGAAAACTTGAGTGAGTCCATCTAGTTTGCTCCTTTATGAAGGTTTAACTTTTGCAAACCAATTCCTAAGTTTTCAATCTCCTGTTGACAAAGAGCAATAAAATTTAAAAAACAAAGTAAATTGACTAGCATTTCATCAAATATTAGTAATTTACTCAAGTTGAGCGAATCCATAATAAACTTTTTTTTCCTTTTTTTTTCAATCTCTAATAAACTTATTACATGAGATAAATTACTAATGACACAATACCTCAATAGTTTATTATTGGGATTCTATCTCTAAGATCCCTACTTAGAGAATACTCTTTAGAATCCCAAAAGCATCCCATAAGATTCCAAGATGTCATTAGTGAGTTATCAGAAGATTCCACCATATTACATCGTTTCTGTTGACACCATTAAGCCATCAATGATAAAAATTGCTATTTTGAACAATTTATATCTAGAAAGTAAACTATTTGCTAAAGAGCATGATTAAGAAAAAGGATTAAGAAGGAAAAAAAAGAAGAAATATTAAGAGATCAAAATATGATTCTTATCGAATTGCATTCTTCTAGTTTATGAGATAAATTCAATTACATATAAGTATTCAAATACATTATTTAGAGAATTTGAGCGAGGGAAATTCTTTTTTTTAAAGGAAAGGTAAATTAAGCCCCCAATCCTCAGAAAATAGTTCTTATCTATCCAATCTAGTATGAAAGAGAAAGAGGAAATCTTTGCTCTTTTTCTTAATATGTTCATTATGTAACATGTGATCCATCAAATTCAACTACTTTTAATAATGTGAAACAGTCCTACTAGTCCATGCCACCCAGTAATGCCATGTCAATGCAATACTTCGATTGAACTAAAAAGTTTGCAAAAAAAATCTAGTAGGTGTTTTTGAAATTTTGAGAATGATCTATAAAATAGCCAAAAAACTAATAATTAAACGATTAAAAGCTACAACGGTCTTTCAGTGAATTCTAAAGTAAGGCATCCCAATGTTCACCACCACAAAATTCGGATTAAATTAGAGTTAGACATTTTGTAATCTGGTTGAAAATTTTCGTTAAATCCCAGAGTTAAATATTTCTTCAGTTCATGGACAAGGGTGAAAAGGACAAGAACATTAACATTTGCCCAATAATGAAAGGAAACATTGAAAAAACAAATGATAGAAAAATCATAAAGTACCTCATTAACCGCTCTATCCCAACAAAATAAATAATCACAAATTCGAATCTAAATTGATGGAATGCCAACCTCCTCTAACTCATTCTTAACGAAAGAAAAAACAGAAAATTGCACAGGTTCAATCCCCTCGTATATCATCAATAAAAATCAAAGCCATTGTCTTCACGATCAATTCAAAATAATATTCCTAGTTATGAATCATCAGAATAACAAAAAAAACGACAAAGGTATGATTTGATCGCATAATTAGGAGATTGGATATGATCAATTAACCAGCTATATATGACACATGACAAACAAGTTTTTAACCATTTTCAGTTGAGATACAAGACGTGACAAAAACCTACTAGTTTGCATCACCGAATTAATACTGTCAATGTTCATGTTTGACTAAACTGAGAAGATTGTTATATGTCCCCAGATTTTCTTTTGAATTAATAAAAAAGATCTAAGAATTTGCAAAATAATTAAAAGAAATTTACCAAATTAATAGAAAAATCTAAAATTTTTTAGAAAAAACACTATACTTGAAAATGACACATTCAGAAGAAACTTTAAAAAACATTTGTTGTGACTGTTGCCCGAATATTCCTAAGTTTATTTCAAAGAGCTGAATACTTACTTTCTCACCTAAAATAATAGACAATACCCAAAACTGTAAGAGGAAAACTGTGGGAAAGGAATTTAACAAAATATTAAAATGCCCAAATTCGTTCCCTTTTTCTTGTCAAATGGAAAAAAAGAAGAGAAAAGCTAAGAACCGGCTGTGTGATGAATGACCCGAATTTGCACGGGCTAACGTAAATGCAAGTGTCATGTAAACAATACAATGGATTGAATCTAAAATTGTTCCCAAGAGGATCAAATGTGAATACTAACTTGAAGTCAAGCACTAGTTCAAGAATCCAATTTTCTACTCAAAAAAGCGATTCATGGAAAAAAAATATTTTTTAGTTTTCCCAAATTATGAAATTTCAAAATGCAGAAAAATCTCCAATGATTTTTTAGTAGAGAAATCAAATTTTGTGAAAAAGTTTTAAACAAAATCAAGTCATTAATCACGAACATAAGTGGTTTACAGCCTCCGTTCAAAGCATAAAAACCTCAATTTTTAAAAAGCCTAAGGTATTATGTCTATGCACTTAGAGAATTCAAAATTCAAATTAAATAATTTTCCTTAAGTATTGTTAAGATTTAAAGGAATATTCTTATTCTGTCAAATCCTAGTTGTAGATCTCTATGTGTAAAGAAGGACTATTTCAATATTACAAATTCACACTAGGTTTTAAACGTTAGTATGGCCACCACAAGATGCTAAAGTAAATTGAATTAAACAAAAACGATCTTTTAATTTTCCAAGCAATTAAACCTTTATCATATCATTCTATTTACAAACAAGAAATTCATAGATAAAAACAATTTAGCCTAACACGGTTTCACGAAACAAATACAATTTAATTTCTATTTCACAACAAATCCAAAGTTTACAATAAAATTAATAAAGCAAGACTAAAGAAAAGTAGAACTAAGAATTCTTGCAATCTTCAGACTGAGCAAATCATCTCTTATCCTCCTGCTTCTCCTTCACCAAATTAAACAGCTTTCTCTCAATACACTTACTCACACTCACTCCACACACTCTTAGCCTCTCTCTAATAACTGTTGACTCCCTTAAACACTCTCTAGTGCTTTCCTTAAGTAATTCCCGCACCCCCAACCAGTTCTTCCCAGTAAAAGTTTGAAATTAAAAATGTATAACTATTTCTATCAAGGCCGGCGTGTTGCGACTCTGTAGTTGGGCACCTAGGCACTAGGCTTGGGGGCTAAAGCACCAGATTATGGCGCCTAAGATCTGGGTTCCTTGTTCTTCGATTTTTCATTTTGATGTCGGGGCTTTAGGTTTGAGCACCTAGGCTCTAAACTCTAGAATTTTGAGAAAATTCATGTTAGAAGATCTCTGCATGGCGCTTTAGCTCTACAACATAGCGCCTAGGCTTTGTACAATGGTGCCGAGGCTCTAACAAAACGACTAAGCTCTGCTACAGTTTTTTTCTTTTTCTTTTCAACTAGTTACATTGTAAATTTTATGCACCATTAAATAAAAACATCATAAAAACTATACAATATCTTACATTTATGCATAAATACACAACTCTTTTTACATAGTTTCAATGCTTCACGAATTTCCTCAGTGCCCTCAAGTATTCTTTTTATCTAAGAAATGAGTAACAATTAATATAAGAATTATTATCAAACGAATGATCTAGCGAGCATCTAGTCAAAGCTCATATAGACCTCTTAAATACTTGAATTTTTATTGATTAAAAAAATTATAATTTTTTTTCAAAAAAATTAATAATTTTTAAATCCAAAACTCCTACGTGCTTAAGGTGCGGCATTGACTAAATTCATTTAATCAATAAGTATAAAACTTTATCTCAATCAATCATATAACATCAATTTAAAATTCTTCCTTCAAGATATGATACCTTGTTTTTTAAATTATTTAACTAATGAAGATAGTATACATCAATTTTTATATTTAAACTTCTCATCAAGTTTCTCCTTTTGTTAGCTCTTTTATATAAGTTCTACTTTTTAATACACTGAGTTTTTTTCATATTTTTTCTTTCAAAATAACTATTTTTTATAAAGTCTTTTAATGGTTATGAATATCATATCTTCACTTATATGAACTCTACATTCTCTTTTTTTTTATTTAAGTATTATAGTTTAAATGGTACTAATCTTTCTTAAGTTAGATAAATTGATGTTTGTAAAATTTTAAGATTACTTATTTAATTAAGTTAGGTTTTAGAAAATTATGTTCAAGTGTAATTAAGTTTCTACAAATTAAAAAAATCTATTATTTCAAGTTAAAATTTAATTATAAATTATTTCAAGTTAAAATTTAATTATATATTATTTAAAGTTAAAATTTAATTATTATTAGGTCAATATGAATTTCAATAATTTTTAAAATTTTATTATTACATTTACTTAACAAACTCAGTGATTAGTCCATAAGTGAATAACTCTTTAAGTTAATTAAAATAAATTTATCTTCTAATTAGAATTGCTTAAATAAACTAATTACTTAAAAGGAAAAGTTAAACAAAACATAAGCAAAAATAAAACAAATTAAACAAGCACAATAATGCCCCAAATTCAAATTTTATTATTAATAAAGAAATAAAAATAATGACTACACAGGAAAATAAAACAAATGCGGCGAGGGTTTTTTAGCATGCATTCTAATTGGCATCTCTTGTCCTTTGTATTCTGAGGACGACCCTGAGATTTTTCTTGATTGGATGGTCTTTAAACTAATTCAAATTTATGTTCAAATGTAACCTCATCCATCCACATTTCTCTACTAACCTCTCTTAGTTCTTTTCCACTCCTAAGTTGTATAGCATTGCTTTTTCCTTTTCCTTGGTCCTTGGGATTCACCTTAGTGTTGTTTGGTAATGTCACTCAGGGTCTATTTCTCAATAAATTAACTACCTAATTGAGTTTCAATATTTCTAATAGTTGTAGCTTGAATTCATAATTAATTTATCATTTATAACATTAAGTCTTTCAAAATTTTATTTTCTTTGAATTGATTATTTGAGGTGAATCTTGGGGAAAACTGGGTCTCAGATTTGTGACATTATTAATTTGATTGTTTAAATTGTCTAGCTGACTTTTTTATTATTAACCCCATTATTATGAACTATATATTAATGATTATTCCCAAAAATAAGATGATTTCTCGAACCATGGTGGTATGTGTTTGAATAAGAATTATCGAGTTATTGCTAATCAAATTCATAAACTCAACATTTCAAATATTAGATTCTTCTACTGATCCATAAGAAGTCTCCTCACTAATAAATGCCCCCTTGTATTTAATTTAAATCTAAATGATTTAATTTCTTTAATATAGCTGCCACTTACGAAATTAGAATAGACAAATATATGCATCATACACAATGCTATCTTTTTAGGGTTCACTCTCTCAAAAAATCATTGAAAGTTATTGATTGTAATTTTTTCTATTAAACTATAGGCCCCATCAAATTGTTTAGACATCAATGACCCCCATAGTTACATCATTTATAATCAACCTCAAATATCTCACCAACCTGCTATAGAATGTTTGAATTATCAACCAACCAAGAGTATGGTATGAGCACTTCTAAAACAAATCGTTAAATCGCTCCCATACTTTATAGATTGATTGTTCATCTAGTTGGGTGAATGAGAAGATATCATTTCTAAGCTCAAGTTTAAATGTTAGAAAGTACTTGGCTATGAATTTCTAAACTAGATCAATTCAAGCGGTAATAGATCATAGGAGTAAAGAGTTTGGCAAAAATTTAGCAATATTTCTCAAATAAAATAGATACAACATAAGCCTAAAAGTATCATCAAAGACACTATTATACCTAAATATTACACGGATTCTCAAGAAACTGGCAATGTGCTAGTTTGGGTTTTATATAGGTGAATCTCCAAACTGACAATTCTATACCATTTGAATTATTGCATGTTTAAGCTCAAAAGTGTTTCTCTGCATGGTAGGTTTATTGATATTTTGATAGATTTTTTCTATCATAGGGTTTGCAAAGTCCCTGAGTAATCTAAATTGATTGTGTTCTTCCTGAGGATTTACCATATCTATTATTATGTTTTTAGACTTTTTTTCTTTTTTTTAAGTTATTTTGCATTTTTTTTTTGTATTTCAAGGTCCGACAACAATAAATCAGCGTGTTCTCTCCAACGCATAAAAAACTAAACTAAATAGTTTTCACTAACAAGATTGTTAAACAACATAAAAAACAAGTACATGCAGGCTAAGTACGTATAAATACAAAATTAATCATATTCACACAACAAGATATGGCGTTATGGCAGTAATGGCATTGCGGCACTAGTACTACATGTATTTTGCAAAACTTACAAAAATCAACTGACAATAATAACCAACACATTATGAAATATGATACAACGATAAACATAAGTAAATTGTAACAATGTGAACAACACAATCACAACAAAACAAATTTTGACATAGAAAATGGTTCTTCTGCTAGTGTTAGCGTCAAATCACATAATTACACCATTTGGATCCCCGACAACAGCACTGAAAATTTGACCAAACTTTACAAAGGCTAACGCAAGTACACATGTCATGCAAGCAATGCAATAGATTGAGTCCAAGATAATTCTCATAAGGATCAAAGGTAAAAACTAAGTTGAAGTTAAGTACTAGTTCAATAATCCAATTTTTATTCAAAATAAAAATCATTTAAAAATTGTTAGTCGTTTTTTTTTAGTTTATAAAATTTCAAAATGCAAAAAAAATCTTCTATAAATTTTTATTTGATAAATCTAATTTTATGAAAAATGTTCAAATAAAATCAAGTCCTCAATCAAAAATACAAGTGATTTAAAGCTTCTATCGATAACATAAAACCCTTAATCATTAAACTCTAAGTAGATCCATCTATTCTCTTGGAAAATTAAAAATCAAAATTAATCATTTCCCTCTGTGATTACTAAGATTTAAAAGCAATATTCATATTCTTTCAAATCCTAATTGTGGATCTCTATGTGTAAAGAATGCTCTTTCGATATCACTAATTCACATTAGGATCTAAACATTAGTATGGTCACCACTAGATGCTAAAGTTGAAGGAAACTTAAACTTTTAATTTTTATAAGAAATTAAACTTTAATCACATCATTCTATTTACAAACTCGAAATTCACAGGAGAAAAATAACTTAGCCTAATATAACTTCCTAAAAAAAAACACAATTTCATTTCCATTTTACAATAAGTCCATAATTTATAAGAGAATTAGCAAAACAAGACTAAGGAAAAGAAGAACTAGGAATTCTTGCAATATTCAGATCAGTAAATCATCTTCACCAAAGCAAACAACCTTCTATCCATACACACATTACAGTATGACCCCACCACTCTCTAGTGTCTCTCTAATGATTGTTAACTCCCATAAACACTCTCTAGTGTTCCTCTTAAGTAATTCATGCAATCCCAATTGTTCTTCCCACTAAAAGTTCGAAATTCTGCATGCATAACTGTTTTTGTCGAAGCTATCACGTCGCGGCCCTGCAATTGGGCACTTGGGCATTGGGCTTGGGCGTTGTGACGCTGGATTCTGGAGCCTAGGTTATGGGCTCTCTGTCTTCTGATATCTCATTTTGGCACGTAGACTCTGGGTTTGGGGTCCTAGGCTCTAAGTTTGGGCACCTGGGCGTTGGATTGTGGCACATAAGCTCTAGCACTCTATCTTCTGATCTTTCATTTTGGCACTTAAGCTCTGGGCTCTTGAGAAAATCCATGTTATTAGATCTCTGCAACATGACACTAGGCTTTGTAGCATGACGCCTAGGTTTTACAACATGACACCTAGACTCTATTACAATACTTTTGATATTTTCTTTTCAACTTGTTGCTATATAATTTTTCTCTACAACATAATATTTATGCACAAATACACAACCATTATTGCATACCTTTATCACCGTTATCTCCAATGTCTCTCAAAATCTTCCAAACATAGAGACTCTCACGGCTCGGTCCAAAAAATTAGAATTAACTAAGGCAGAAACAGACAGTCAGATGCTACAAATATTTTAAATATTTCTATATATTAACATTTTTCCACACTATCATTCATATAAATAAGGGGCGCTAAAAATTCACAATGCACATATAAGCAATCCTTAAATAAGCACATTTACAACAGTAACAAAAGTAACACGATAAAGAAAATGACATAACATAAAACAAATAAACCACTACATATCATCCACAGTCCCTCTCCTCCTGTAAAATAACTCTCTCCTACCAAACATCTCAGTTTAAAGAACCTTTTTCCTAAATAAACGGCTAAATAACGGGTTGAGTTTAAGTAACTTAATGTATAATTACTACTTTATTATTCATTAAATATTATGTGAATGCCCAATATAATGTCTCAAATGAACATGCTAATCAAACAATTAAATTTTATTTTATAACATTTATATATTTTTCTTCATCTCCCTTTTTTCTTTTAATTTAAAAGTAATCATAAGAGCATCATCAAAATCATTACCATTTTGTACCATAAAGGCACAACATTTATCATTTGTATCATGAAGTTACACCATTCACATTTATATCATAAAGAAACACATTTATCATTTCTTTTACCTTAAACGTGCAGAAGTACAATAGCATCCTTTGTCAGTACTATAGGATGGTGACTCTTGATAGACTTAAGCTTTTATTTTCATTTCTCTTATAATTAATTTCATTAAATCATTAATTTTATTTATGTTTCTTTTAATATAATGCAAAAGATAAAAGCTGAAAAACATAAAAGATCTAGATAACTTTCATTTATGTTCATTCAGTCCTAAGAATTCTTGTGATGTGTAACAAATGAAACACATTAAAAGCATAAAAGACTTTAATAAAATGCAAACAAAGTAATAATTACTCACTTTAGCCTTTAAGTGACCTCTGCAAAGGTTTATTCAACCTTCTTCTTTCTCCTACTAACACCTAAATTCACTAAAATTGCATATATAAGAATTTTATTTCCAAAATAAATCTCTAACATATAATTCATTATTTTTCTCCCCAATTACCTTGTAATCAAATACACTTCCAAATCTTACCACTAATTGTAGTCATGAATACTTAAAATCCACCTAATGACATATAACAAAAACATCACATTAATAAATATACAAACCATAACCTTCAGATTTGCTATGAACAATTCATTCTCATTCTTATTCAATTTTTTTTGTTTATTCTTCCTGCAATAAATTAACATAATCCTATATTATACTTGAATAAAACTTCAATTAAATCTATATAAAATCTAAATTAAATTAACCCTAAAATACCTTAATTAATTCTTCAGCCACACCTGCATGCACACGAGCCACCTCCCCTATCCCGGACGAGCACGAGCCGCCTCCCCTTCCTTCTCCTTCGAGGTCAGCTCAACTCCAACACAGTATGCATGAGGTTGATCTCCTCCCTCCTTCGCCTTCCTTTGGCTAGTGTTTGAAACTGCCTCCTTTACGCCTTCTTACTTCACATGAGGCACACACCAACAATGATGTCGTTTCTCTCGCATGAAACCTCCAGTGGCGTCGAGATTCTAGTAAGGAAGAAAAATGTGCAACCCTTCTTCTCTTCTTCTATTCTTCTCTTCTTCTCCATTGATCAACTAGGGCACGCACGATGCTTCTCCTTCTTTAACGTCTCTCGCTCATTGCCTCTCAATATCTCGCTCTCTTTATTTCATTTGGTTCAAATGGGGGCATGCAACTCCTAAGTATAATTGCATAGACGGTTAGGTTATTTGTATCATTTCTAATATACATATTTTTTTAAAGTTATAGTTAATACGAAAACCATCATCTTTCCTTGTGATGATAGTGTTTAATATGTGATTCTCAACTACAAGGGGCCTCAAAATAATCAGATCACAAAAAACTTTGTTGAGGCTAGGTCCCATACATTTTTTTAAAATAAAGAGATGATGTGTATATCAAAATATTATTCAAATTAGAGGGAACATATAACATCCAACGCTGGTGGGTCCCCACAACAAACCCATCCCTACAACAAAAGAAATAAAAAACATACATAATATTATAAACCAAGATAATGCATAATGGTTACTTTGTGCAGAGTTGTCACCCATCAGGCCTCTGCTATAAACTTCTCAAAGTCGTCAAATTCAAAGTTTGACAACTCACAATAAGCTACAGTTTTCTCAATACAATCATGCATTCATACAAAAAATCTTATGCCTAAAAAGACAGAGTAAAAACCTTCAATATAAGTGGTAGCACCTAAAATTTGCCCCTAAGCCACATTAACTTGATCATGCATCTAGCTAATATTTATGAGGTAATGAGTTAGACAAAACATCTAATAGGCTACATAGCCCATTGTTAGCCGAATTCAGTCATGAAGAAGACTCCCTAGTAAATTTTTTTTGTATTAGTTTATGAGATTCTCTAAGATGAGTTGACTTATAGTTGTTAAGTATAATCCTCAAGTCAAGGGAAGAAATATCACAGCCCTTATTTAGGTTAGAGTGTGTAGACAGATTTGTAATGATAGAAACGTAAAATTTTGATTGGGTTTATCATCAATCCAAACACTGCATCCTTTAAACATAAAAATGACAATCATTTAAAAAATATATCACAATATATCGGGTTGTATGAGGAACAGTCACAAAGCAAATCTAATGCAGAGCCTAGCAATGGTGAATGTGCGAATCACCATAAGCTATTTTAAAATTAGACACATGACTTACATGCATTCAAAAGTTTAGAATATGAGAGTTGTCAAAAGAAGACATTTTCGATTATAGACAGTAAGAGCAAAACATAAAAATAAACCACAAAAGACATACTAGTTTTGATTAGTTTAGTTAAATGACCTAAGATTTATTGTGGGGGTCTTAGATCTCTTACTATAAGTGAAAAAGGTACACTTCAAAAAAGTTTAATACCTTCTTGTAATTGGAGAAAAATAAAGTTTTGAGAGAAGAAAAATTACAATAGAAAGTAGCCATATCTCTTTTTCTACCAAGAATGTCCCTATCAAAAGAAGTAAGAGAATAAATGAAATGTAGCATGTTTGTAGTAGCCATGTAGCATGATAAAGCTACCTAGGATGTCGAAACAGACTGGCGTGTGATGAATTTCGAGTGACAAGAGACATGCTATCTAGGGATAAGTCAGCATTATTCAAAATAGGATTAAACTGATATCAGGCCGTTAGCATCAAAAGGTTACCATCAGATAAATGTTCGTTTACTTTTAAAGCCCCCACATGAGCATAGTGTGCTGGAGGTGACAATAGTTGATGTGGAAGCAGAATGATTTGGGGTGGATTGGCGTAGCAGTACTTATGTAAGGAAAAGCCTTTGACGGATAAAGTTTGAGATTTCAAAATGATCAGCTTTTTTTTTTTTTTTTTTTTGCCATGCATAATTAAAAAGTAGCTTACTTAAAAAAAAAGAGAGAAAATTAGGTAACTAATGGGTCGGAGTTAGTCCCTCGTGATTTGACAAAGTGAATCATGCAAAATAGTTCCTAAAGGACTCATTCTGTTTATTACTAATGCCTAAAATGGCATGTGATTTTTTAGCGGCCTCTTGAGCAAAGGAAACAAGAACAAATACAACTAGGATTGAATGGAAAAATCAGCTTCGCATAGAATCATTTAGAGTTTCCAGAAATAATCTACAATTGATGGTGTCAATGACAACCACAAGCTTTAAGGTGTCATTGAATCCTACTAAAAGTTCAATAGGATCATTTGTTCCTTTATAACTTTTTAGTGGAGGTGCCTGGAATCGACACCTCTATGATATTGGTGGAGAAAACAAAAGAAATAAGGAAGATTTAATGTGAGATGCAAATGTCAATGAAAATGATCCCCTATCAAGTATGTTTTCCCTGATGGGTGCTTCTAACGAGGAATTATGCTTGAGTGCCATTCACAGATCTAACTTTTGCAGGATTTGCCATTATTGACTGAAGGGGTATCTACATTTGGGTCCCAAATTATTTTCCTCTGCCTTGAAAGTTCTCAACAAAAGCACCAAAAGATAGGAACGCATGAATAATCCCTAGATGTTTAAAATTGGGCATGAACCATAAGTGTTCAAATTTCAAAATACAAGATTTGATGAGCTAGAAAACTTCCAATAAGAGAACAGCACAAAAAATATAACATAAAAGACTGTTTTTGAGCAATCTAATCAAAGGACCAACATCTTTTTGAAGATTCTTGGAAGAATCTTATAATGATTGAAGCAGGTATTCTTTACAAGAGCTTGATTCCTTACTGCAATAAAAAAGGAAGCATTGAAAAGAAAAAATTAGTAAGCAAGCATCTTCTCCAAAAAAAGATGACGGGCCTATTTATATTAGCCACAAAATGGGATGGGGATTCCTGGAATGCTTAGACATATAAATGCATTGTGGTTACCGGTCAGCAAGTGTCAACTGTCACGATATCCAAGAATAAGGTGGCAGACGACAAACAAAATGGTAATGAGGCCACATGTGTAGTCTACATAGAAAGGTTGTAGTAATGTAACCATTAAAATGTTTCAGAGGCTATAAAATCATAAGCAAGGATAACTTACAGCAAGTGGTGGCTGTGGATGTAAAACATAAGGATCTAAGGCAGGTCAAAACCTATTATATGAAGCAGTCAGCGACAATAGGAGCATTAATGCGATCTGACCAGGATAATCTTAAAATCATGTTGGCTGCACAGTCAACCCTGCTGGTGCCCAAATGATGTAAGATGAGGACCACTTAGACAAGTGCAGAAATGAGGCATTGCAACAATTAATCATAATTGAAATTTCACTCTCATAATCAAGATGTAGCACCCAATCTTGAGAAATAGATAAAATTTTGGCAATTTTAAAATATACCTCAAATTTCACATCCCCGAAATTCAATCAAATCAATTGTATAAAATTTCCCGTGTTAAATCGATCAATTTGATATATAGCACTATATATGAATTATGAATATAATGGGGGATATAAAAATAATAAGATATTGATATAGTTAAATTAATTAAACCCTTAATTAAATTTCTAAACCCCATTACTGTTCCCACCAACTTATTCATGCTATTCTCAGCGGTATAATGAAATCAAGGGCTGGGATTTATTGGATCAGAGTTAAAAGGGTCACACTGCCTTCATTTCTCTCTATCGCATTTGCTTCCCCGAGCTTGCGGGGTTCTGTGATCGGTTCTTGTAGCATGGGCTCAAACGACAGCAATCGTGTGACTCTCAGGCAGCCGCAACAGCAATTTAGGGTTCTGGGGAGAAAGCAAGAAACAGGAAACCCTCTTCCAAGCTAAATGGGACATTCTTGACATTCCTACCCTTCCCTACATTTTCATTTTGATGTTTACCACGATCGTTTTAATGGATAAAAAGGATTCATGTAGCCGACCCCACGTAGTGGGATTAAGGCTTTGTTGTTGTTGTTGTTGTTGTTATTTGCCACGATCGTTGCATTTTCTTCATTTCCCGTGTAATGGGAGGCGAACTTGTGTTGGAGGCTACGAACTTGGTTTATGGGCTTCCATATGGGCCATTAGCAAGAAATCACGAATAAAAGGGAATGGGAAGGTTGGGGGGGGGAGGAAGAGAAAACTTGAGCTGATTTGTAGGGAGAATTCATGCAGGGCAACCCATTTGAGGTAAATATTAACATGTATCTTTATGTGCAAGTTAAATTAAGTATTGAGATAATAATTTATGAATATCCTAAAATGTTTATGAATTTAAGATTGTTTATAATGGGTGGCGAGCTAGAGACGAACGTCGGGAAACTCATCGTGTTGTTGCTTCATCAATTCAGAAAAAATAAATATATGTTAAATTAAGAATAATAATTTCCTATAGGATTTTCTAGATCACTTCCTTGATATAGGATTATTGGCGAATACCTATGAATGTTATATGTATGCCAACATTGAATAAACACTCATAATGACTATAATTTTCTTAGAATATAGAAGAAATGAGCATATTATGATATGTTGCTTGTAGGTATACATATCAGGTGAATTATGTATACGGTTGGAGCTGCTTATGATTGCTTGTTACATGAATTATGATTAAAAAAATATCATAAGTGATGTTATAGGTAGGCTATTACATGAACACTTACAAATACAGATGATAGTAAATGATGACATTCTATACTCTTAACATTCAGATTGAGACAAAACTTTGAGAATAGTTGGGATCATATGAGAACGAAAAGTAGAGAACCATTGGTATCAAGTGAGCTATTGATAACTACTATGTTTGAAGGGGCCCAACAATTATCAATATTAAATATAGCCTTCAGACTGGATGGTGACCTAAATGATATAAAATGACATGGAAATAGTTGAAGCATATATAATTATAATTGACATTCCAATAATTAGATTTATGAATCTTATTAATATGTTTATGATTATATATGAATGGATGAAATACATATTTTATATAGCAGTCATAATTTCCTACATTAAATGTCTTTTTAATACATGTTTTACACGATTATAGCATATTGTGATACGTGTCTTAGGCATGTACATAAGCTATATATGAGCATGCTGACTTTCAGGAAGGGTTAAGGAACACCAACATGAGTTGTCAGGTGTGAAGTGTACAACTTTTGCATAGTATAGTTTTGAAGGGTGTACAGACTTTTGGGTATGTATTTGATTATGTTAGATTTAGCAGATCTATATAAATAAATATGTTTTGGTGATATGAATTTTTATGCTTCTAAATATCTGAATATGAAATGATATGATATATATTATGAATGGTTGAAATGATTTAGTTATACTAGTTCATCATACACATGGTTCTGATTATGCAAGTTAGGATGAGTTGCTGGTAAGAATTTAATCTGTCCGAATCTTCTATCTCTGTCGCTCCAAGGTTGACCTTATAAGAGAGGTCAATAGGGGTGTGACACTAAAAGAGTAATTAACCGTGAATATTAGCATGGGAAGTCCCAAATCAGAAATATGTAGTCCTACAACAAGGGAAGAATATTTGAAAAAGTACTTTATAACCTCTCCCCAAAAAAATTCATCTATGAAGGAAGCTTCGTTTGCAAATGTGACTCGATGGACACATTTAACATTTTTCTGCTAGAGCATCATAGAATGAGATGCATTTTTTCCCTTATCAGAAAAGGATTAGAAACTATCAAATGACAAACAACAACTCGATGAAGTATTCAAGCAATTTAATAAAAAAAAAAATTTAATTTCAGGATAAATTTCCAAAGATTGGAAAATGGTGCCCTTAATAAAAACGCTAAACTCCAAGAGCTATCATACAATTTCCGATAAATTAAACTGAGAAATTCCATTTTTAAGCCATAGCAATGGTTAGTGAGAGTATAATAAACTGAGAAATTCCATTTTTAAGCCATAGCAATGATTAGTGAGAGTATAATATCAGTGATAACATAGGCATTTGATATCAAGTAAAACAGCTAACAAAGGGGGATTTCCACCATCTTAATATACCAACAGCTTCAAAATTACAATAATTTTGAGAAATCTCAAACTTTAAACCGAAAATCTACACATCCAATGTCCTATAAAGTTTCATTAAACTAGAAAGAAAGTAGTTGCGTTATAAATTGCATCAAGGAAAAGTAAACCATTTTAAGAAGCTGAACTCCCACACTATCCAAGAATCCCTCCAAAATGTGTGCCAATTCCAATAAACTATATTCATATAAAAGTTGAATAAACAAAAAATAGCATCTCATAGCATAGGTAAGCTCACTGCATGGAATTAGTAAAAGTACTTGAATCTGCACACGTATGAAAAGAGAATCAGCAATCATTAGGATATCTTTCTCTTTCAAAACAAAAATAAGTCAGAGAAGATAAGAGCATTTCAAAAGACATTGGATACAACAAAAAAGATGGAAAGATAAAAATCTAACTTCCAAAAGAGCAAATAGCTACCTCTCGGAGTCCTCATAGGCGCCAAAGCCAACCCCAGAGGTTTTTCTAGGATCAACAACAAATAAAAACACTAGAACTCCAATCAGTAAACTTAATAATGCCATCATGACGAAGGCAAACCTCCATCCAGGGATGCCCCAATAATCCTGCCCAGCCATAATTGTTGCCACTACACCCCCTCCTATGCCTCCAACCGAACCTACAAGGTTCAACATGCCAAATGCTGCACCTCGTGAGCCATCCATATAACTATCAGCAATGAACGATTGGAGCGCTGGTATCACAATGGCTAAACCAAATCCATTTATTGCTCTCCAAAACGCCACTTGCTGATAATGTTGACTAACTCCCACCGCAGCTGTTGATAAGGACCAGAAGGCAGTGCCCAAAGCAAGGACAGATGGGCGGTCATAGTGAAGAGCCAATACCCCCGCCAATGGAGAAGATAATGCCTTGGCAAAATTTCTTATGAAAGTAAGATATCCCAGGTCGGTTGGACCAGCATTAAAAGCTTGGCTTACTTCTTTGTAAACTGATGGAAGAAGATTTTCATCAGCACGCTCCATTATTGATGTCATGTTGATCAGAATAAGAGATATGGATATTCCAAATATCTTCTTTTGTCTGGAACAGTAAAGAGAAAACTGTTAAGAAGAAAACAAAAGCATCGTAGGAGAAACAAGGAAATAAACAGAAGCACATGGCTTGCTCAAACAAGAAAGTTGCCTTTTATACCAACTCCAGCCATCCAATTTCTCTACTACAATCTAGCTGAGAGCAGAGGGAAGAAAAGAAATAATTTAGGTTGATGGAAAAGAATAAGAAGAAAGAATATAAACTCTTTTATTTTTTATTGGGAGTTTTAAGAGAGAAGAGAAAATTATTTTTTTATTCTTGATTGGGAATTGAAAGAAAAGAAAGATATGTTGTAACTAATTCGAAAAATATATGATTGGATTGAGAAAGAATTAACTTTTATTATTTTATTAGAATGTGGGTAGCACCTTTTTTATTAAAATTATAAATTCTCTTTATTTTCTGCGCTCATTTTAGAGAGAAAAAAATTTATTTATATAGACAATGCAAAAACTTTAGCGATATTGATGTATGCAGCCTTCACCCTGCCTTGCTAAGAGGTTATAGCAACAATTCGAACAAGTAACATTTAAGCCAAAATTTAAAGTTGCTCAAAGTGCCCCCTCTTTTATAATAACATGCACCTATGTAACAAAAGATTGATTTAAAAAAATAATAAAAAGTTTAGATGTGTACCACTCAATTCTTATGGATTTACATATCTAACACCTAAACTTCAATTTTTATATATGACACCTGTCTATGCATGAAAAGGTGTAAATTTCTTTTTAAAATTTAAAATAGCAGTACTTTTTATGTGATATGAAAGAATTGAGTGGTATTAATGTAAAAATTAGAGTTTAGGTTTTAGATATATAAATACATAAGAATTGGGTGGTATGTATGTAATACACCAAAATAATAATATGGAAATGGACATGCACATGAGTTAAAGTACAATAATCTAATGCCCAAAAAGTATTTACACAACAACAACAACAAACCTTTATCCCACTAAGTGGGTTGGCCACATGAATATTTTTTCTCCATTGCGTCTTATTGAGTGTCATATTTTTATTTAATTCTAATAAATTAAGATCATTTTTTATATAATATGGCCAAGTCTTTTTAAGTCTACCTATGTCTTTCTTAACATAAGTCAAATCCAAAACAACTACTCTCCTAACCGGATCATCAGATGGTCAACGTTTAATGTGGCTAAGCCATCTAAGACGACTCTCACTAATCTGGTCCGCCACTGGAGTTACACCAACCCTATCGTGGATATATATTCATTTCGCATTTTGTATACAAGTGTCAAGCCACACATCCACCTAAACATTCTCCAATCGGTAACACTTAACTTTGTTTTATGGTTACCTTTTAAAGACCAACATTCTGCACCATAGAGCATTGCAGGTCACACCGCTATCTTATAATTTTTTTTGTTTTAAGTCAAAGCAGTACTTTTCTATCACACAATAGGTCTGATGCTTTCCTCCACTTCAACCAACGAACCTGAATTCTACAAATAACTCCCCATCTATATCACCATCACTTTGAACAATAGACCCGAGATACCTGAAACGTTAATAGTTTAATAACTCATTGTTACAACTCTACCACCAGAGCTACTACTACTAAAATTTAGATCTACTCAAATGAAGGCCTTTAGACTCTAATGTAGAATCCATAATTTGACCCGAGATACCTGAAACGTTAATAGTTTAATAACTCATTGTTACAACTCTGCCACCAGAGCTACTACTACTAAAATTTAGATCTACTCAAATGAAGGCCTTTAGACTCTAATGTAGACTCCATAATTTGACACTTTCCTAAACTCTTTCTCTATTCTTATCCACAAGATGGATATCATAAGAGACAATCATACACCAAGGTAAATCCTCCTATAAATGTCCAGTAAGAGCATCCATAACTAAAGCAAAAAGAGATGAGCTTAAAGCCAATCCCTGATGTAATCCAACTGGAAAAAGAAAATACTTGGCCAATCCTCCTTTTGTTCAAACACAAGTAGCAGGTCTAGTACACATATCCTTTACAACTCCATGACAAAAAATCTGGCTCTCCTATCTAGTCAGAATTCTAACAGGGTTCTATAAAGTGCAACCTTAATATAATTTATAAAACAAGAAAACAAAAATGGCAGTTACTAAATCAAGATAAACAAACTCGCTTGTGCTCCTTCTTGTTCCTTCGATCAGCTGAAAACAAACAAAAGAACTAAAAAAAATGCCACTGCAAGAATGTAGAAAAAAGGAAGAGGACACAAGAGAGTCAATATCACTGTAATCCTCAGAAATAAGTAATCTTACAGTAAAAATTTATCAGAATTATTCCAACATTTGTTTGGTGTACATAAGATACTCTGTTTCGTATGTGATGTGATGAAGTCAATAGAATCCAAAGAGCAGAGGGAGGATCAGGTTTTTGCTAGATTAGAAAAAAATGCCTAAACTTGCTTTTGTAAAAACACAAAAAATAAAACACTGGTATCTTTAATTTTCAAGCAAAGATCAAAAACATCATATACTTTGCATCCATACTGAAGACAGTAATCAACATTAGATTGCAAGCACGCCATAAGAGGCCCCGCAGCTCGTAATATTATCTAACAATTCGTCCAATCATCAATACCTATTCGCCATCCATTCAATCAATACCACATGAAAAATCAAAATCTAACAATCCTGGAGCACCAGATCAAATCAAGTCCACTTCCAAGCAGTAGAAGAACTTACCTCATTATTGCGGATGAATCCGGATAAGAAACCCTAGAAGAAAAACTTCCCCTGTACCGCATCCGGGATCGCAGGAGTCCACACCCCCACCACTCTCGTCCTCGCAAAGCGACATTCACGGATGCGCATTAAAAAACCAAAACAAATGACAATTGAACGGAAAATAACGCAGGGGAAGATTGCTTCTTCCTTCATTTTCAATTTTCTTTTTTTAACGAAAAAGATTTAGTCTTTGGTCTGCAGTCAGGCGATGAGAGCGAGATCGGACTTCGGGAGGCGAGCGGAGATTAGAAGTACATTTGGGGTCACGTGATGATCAGGATGATTTTATTTTGTTTTTGCATATGGTTTGTTTTAAAAATCTATTAATTTTTTAGCAGGAATATATTTTAAAAAAATTAAATTTATTTTAAGATGAATGAAATCTATATTATTCATATATTATATTTATTTCAAAATAAATTTAAAAACTATAAAGCCATTTTAATTAAGTTTCATAAGAATTTTTTTATTTGGAATTTCTTTTTTTTTATATATTTATCTATATATTTAATTATATTCATTTTATATTATTGTTGTGCCTTAGAAAATTTACAATGGTAGAGTGGAAATTTTAATGTTTTACCGTTGCATAAAGATAGCAAGATGAGGCACTAGAATTTTTTATATGGAAAATTTATGGAAAGACAAAATCGCGAAGCTTAGCCTAATTAAAGTAATTCACTATGTTTACAGGTACATAGATAAAATTTTCTCATGAATTAGAGAATATGGAATTGGATGCTAATATTACAAAAGTAAAATAGTATTTCGGTTGTAATAAAAGCAATTAGGCTGTAATAAATATAGTTGATCATGAAGTTTGTAGTTGGTGACTAGTTTACAAAGGTTGTGTGAGTTATAACAGCAGTAATTGGTCATATTGGTCGTAGTTGAAAGTTGTAGTAGTAGTTGACCATATATATCGTAATTAGTGGCTAGAGTCCTCTCAGAACAGAGATATAGTTTTTACACAGGACACTGCATTTTTTAAGTATACAACATAAAGAAAGATAAAGGTGTTATGTAGAACTGTCATATTCTGACTACAACAGTCGCAAGCAGTAGTCTCCAGTGGATGATAATCGATGGTAGTAGGGGTTTTGACTGTGATCAACAACTACAAAGGCTGGAGGTTATTGTTGGGACTTTAATATAGTATTGTACGATACAACAGTATTTAGTGTACGATGTTAATAACCAGTGGTTACCTACGACAGCTAACAGAGACATCTGACAATGGTTGATGACGATCGACGAACGGTGCTCGTCAATAGTCGACAGTTACAGAGGAGTCATCATCTTGTCTCCAATACACTTATTACATTACAATCATATTTGAGATACAAAGTTAGTAAGCAGGAATTGCCTCCAACGGCGGCAACCAACAACGGTAGATAATGACCAACAGGCGGTGGTTGTTAATGGTTGGTGGCTACGATGGTTAGAAGTTATCGTCAGGTCATCAATATAGTTTTTGCATGTTATAGACGTCTTTAAGATATGCTATTTGCAAGCAGGGGTAGCTAGCGACAAGTGGTGGTTGATGATACACAACAGCTACGAAGGGCTAAGGTTATCAGCTAGTTTTCAATACGGTTTTATATGTTCAAGTAAAAAAAAAAGAAGATTTCACCTTCTAAAGAATTAGTCACCGTAAGAAGTTAGTTGAAAGCACCAAAAGGATAATATTTCGAAACTTTTATATATAAGATAAGCTGCAAAATGTAAAAGTAATTAGGGTCAGATAAAGCACCCAACATCCTAAAGAATAGTACCGTAAGTCATTACCAAATTCAGTTTATAAGAAGTCCAATTCACATTAGCAGATATCAACATCATGATCGGCATAACAAATGTAAAAATAACAAATAAGAAATAATGCCCATTTTAGACTTCAAATGAACATAATTCCTATTAATAACTGGTCAAATTATCCATTCCTTATTGGCTATCATCATTGCTCTCAAACTAGGCCAATAATGGCAAGAACAAAGCATTAGAATCCAATCCATCATATATTATTTGTGCCAACAATATTCCACAAATAAATGTCATAGAAAATAGCCAATTAAACTTCCATAAAAATTATCTCTAAAGAATTTGTCAAAGAAAAAAAAGTTTCCAGCCATCTTAATAATTAAATTCCAACTATTGAAATCAATTTTGATAGAAAATATAACCGAAAGAGAACCCAATGATAAAATGAATATTAAAGAACTTTTACCACCATACCTCAAGTAATCAACCGACATTATTAACCAAAAACAAAGCAAAACATAACAAACTACCAAACAAATCCAGTTCCCAAAGACATCCATAGAACAATTAATAAAAAACTGAATTTCCATTCAAATAAAGCAATTTTATGATGTCATGTGGCTCATGCTTATAGCTCCAACACTTACTTTTCAATCTGGTAGCTTGAGTATTATTAATACTAATAATATGTTCATCACAATATTTATCCAAAAACTCCCCATTTTTCATTCTTTCCATAAATTAATAACAAAAATATGAGCGAAAAGCAAAAAAGATTATTTTTCAGAATCTTGCAACTTAAAAAATTAGCAAAATCAAAGAACTAAGCAAGATTAAACCCATATGAAAAAATTCTCCAAAAGTTATGCACTTGCTTAGTACTTTAAAAAAGTAAAGGCATTCAAAGTAGAGACTAGAGCGAGATTCATTATAATTCTTTCAAAGCAAACAAGCAAAATGTACCATCAAATTTCTAGCAAATAAATATTATCTAATCTTGAGTTCTTTCACCAAAATTTTCCAAACAAATGAAGCATGCATGTTTCAAAGAATAACCCTTAAACCAAACATAATTGCTCCAAATAGCCCTCATTTGATTCTCATAAAGAAAATCATAGACAAACTTATGAGAATAATTATTTTTTCTTTTCCATAAACTTTCTTAGTGTAAGAAAAAAAAATATGTGAATATATATGTATATGACTAACATTAATTTTTTTTTTACTTTTGATATTACTAATAATTATAAATGAATACATCATTATTTATATAGTAATGATCACTTGTTGGATGATTTTATCAACGGCATACTTTTTTTATCATTTATACAATAATGAACAATATCTTAATTGATGAAATATTTGAATATACATACCTCTCAATTCCTATGTTTTTAAATTTTCATATACATGCACATCTATAATATTTTGGTGTCATAAATTTATGCATGAAAAGATATATTTTAAATTCAAAAAGAAAATAATAATGTATTTTAATTTCTTAAAAAAATTTATAGTCATATTTGTTATGTGATATTAAATATTATAGCGGTATATATGAATGTAAATATACAAATTTGAGAGTTATAACTATGTAAATATATAAGAATGGTATCCATAATAATGTCCCTAATTAAATTTGCACGTGTGACTCAAATCAATCATGGTGTACATTATGCATGACTCTTGCTTAAATTTACTTCACAAGTCCTTTACCCTATATGCAGCAACATACATGTAATACATCTCCATAGAACTAAAGGTAAATTCATATTCTTACAGAAATTATTCCTAATTATATACTTGTAAAGTTACTTAATATTATATTTCATAATATATAATATGAGTCAATAAGTGTATTTTCAGGCATGCATGTGTCACTTGTACTTAGTCTCTCTTTTTTATAATGACCAATTAACAACACAAGCAGTAATAATACATAACAGGACCACATCTGATAAAAACCAACTAATCCTTCTCTTTACACTAACCAGCATCCCTTAATCCATAATTACCACACTAATCATCCTAGCTCATAAACCAATACCACTTAATAAACAAGCCTTAAAACTGGAGCTAATTAGCCAGTTAATCACATTCCAAACAAATCATCTCCCCAACTTAGCCAGTAATTACTGTACATAAAATCATGCTTGAAGATGAAGTATTCCTGCTCTCCTCCTGCGTTAATATCTTTAGCTACTGCTTGCTGGTTCATGGCAGAGAATGAAGGGCTTGAATTCTCCATTGCTTTGCTATTATTTTCATCTCTTTTTGTGTCGATTGATAATCTCTTAATTTCTTCTTCTGTCTCTGATAACTTCTCCTTCAGCTTCAGCACCTGCATTTTTGTCCATTAAAATAATACATAAATGGAAGTTAATGTGATAAAAAAAATGGGAAAATTATCAAAATAGCTCTAGCTATAAAATTATTAATTTAGTACTCATATTTTTTTAGTATGGGCTACAAGTAGGAACATTCTCCTAAAATGGAGGACTATTGTAACCCATTTAAAGTTTGCTATGATAACTAATTTGACAGTTTTATAGATGATAAGTTATCAAAACAACCCACATAAATAATTAGAGATTATTTTGATAATTTAATTAAAAAAAATGAATAATATCATTATATTTTTGAACTCAAGTCTTTTTTTCTTAACGTGAGAGTGTATTTTACTGTCATTTTTGTATGCTTAACTTGTTGCGCCTAATAATTCGAATATCACATCCTACACTCGGGGAATCGAATCCCAAATCAGAGGAGACTTACAACTACAATCAACTGCTCTGAGTACACAACGCAACCCTATATATATATATATAGACTGTGGTTAAAATTGCCTTTTTCTGTTTATTTTTTTGATATTACTACCCCTAAGAATTTTGTAAACATTTTCATACATAAGACTAATGTTCATATATTTGCACTCATATAGGTGTGAATGAAAAATAAAATTTGATAGAAGAGAACCTCTTTCTCAAGCTGGCATTTTTCAATAACAGCCTCATCATTCTCAGACTTGAGCCTCCAGTACTCCTCTTCAATCTTCCTGCTCTTCAACCTGGCTCGCCTGTTCTGAAACCACACTGCAACCTGCTTCGGATCCAGACCCAGCTCCATTGCCAGCGATTCCTTCCTCCTGCACTCCAGCTTCCTTTCCCTCCTAAAACTGAACTCCAATAACTTCACCTGCTCATCACTCAGCCTCCTCTTCCTCCCCTCCACCGCTCTCACCTCCGCCTTCTTCTGCCTTCTCCATCTCCTTCCTCCTATTCCATCATGATACACAGTTGAAAAAAATTAGATTTTGCATAGTCTTAAGTATGACTCATATACCAGATAAAGACAGATGCCCAATAATATGATATAAGGATAATTTGTAAATTACATATTGTACGTCAATGTTATATATATATATATTGTTTGTAACATTAGAACTAATACTGTTTCTCTGAATTGAAGGAAAGCCGCCTCTCTGCTCCCGAAAAAATATACATATTTACCGAATCTCATTAAGTCTCTACCTGTTCTTCTAGTAAAATTATGTTTTGCCTAGAGCTGAAAGTTTTGCAGTTGAGCCTAATGGCTGCTAAAAAATTACAGATCTTTTGAAAAAAAAAACATTCTCTTCTACAATAAACTGAACAAACCTTGAGGAGTGTTATCAGTAAGGCCTGAGCTCATAAGATAAGACTCCACCATCATGATTTTGTCAGAGAAGTAGAGAGAAGGAAGCAAATAGTGAGCTGATTTATAAGAGGGAAAACATAGAGACGTCTGTGAGCTTCCAACTAGTAGCTTACAGGTGTTACTTTTTGCCTTTTTGTTGCTGAGGGGGAAGCTTCCTACTTCACTCTCTCACTGAAACTTCTTCTCTCTTAATTTAGCATTTTTCCTTAATTGTTCAAATTTACATGGCTGTAATGAGCTAAAAATTAGATATAAAAAAAACATTGCATTCATTGAGTGGATAAGGTTAACAGAAAAAAAATGCTAGTTTGGAATCACCATCAATCATCATTACAAAGGTAGGAAGGACATTCAATAATCATATGAAATTATTAGTGTTCTGTGCCCTTGACATAATGCATTTCTTTATTTTTTTATCATTTTTTTAAAGTGCAAATGATAGAAAAATTTTGATCCAATATATAAAAATATATATACACCCCTCAATTTTTATAGATTTACATATCTAATAGCTAAAATTTAAGGTATCATATACATAAAAATTAAAATGAAGGAGTTAGATTTGTAAACAAATAGAGATTGAGGGCGGGTATGGAGCGGCGGTGCAACGATGGTGTGGTGCCGCATCGTAGTTTTTTTAATTTTAGAAAATGATATTTTATGTGTTTTTTCAAAAAATCGTAGTGATAGTTGTACTGGATAAAGTGTGGTGACCGCTAAAAAGTTATTCTCTGATTTTCTTAATTTTTTTTATAGTCATCGTAACTTTTTGAACAACAACTTCTTCTGCAATTACTTTACAGTTGTTTCTTCAAATAGTTGCAGCTGTTACAAATAGATTCCATGTCTTTATGTATGTAAATCTTCCTCTCTCTCTACTCGTCATATACTTATTGTAAGAAAAAACCAAAGATTTTAAGATAAATCTTGTTCAAATTTAAAATTTATTATTAGACCTAGATATTTTTCATGAATATTTTGAACTTTATGAAAATGTGGACATGCTCCATACTATTCTGCCTAAGGTTGCCAGCATCTTAATTTATATTTGAGTGGCATTCAGTTATAGTTGGATGTCAGAATAATAATTGAGTGAGGGCAAGTCTTTGAGGATAAGCAATGAAAGTCATGCATCAGTACGTACATGACTTCTTTCATGTTAATTCAGATAGACTTTTCTAAGGAGCGAGAAATTGATGTCGTGAAGAGTTTGGTTTCCTTAGTCTTCTTTTTTTTTTTTTTTTAATCTTGAAGGTCCATCAACACCACTTCATTATAATTAATATGAGTATTTACATAAATACCCTAACTTAAATTTATATATATATATATATATATATAATATTTCAAAAGAAATGACCGGAGACTATTAGATGAGCCTCAACCACACGTAATGAGTCTAACCACCCGAGTACCAACCTCATAGAAAAAGGGGGATTCGAACCCTAGACTAGAGGAGACTTATAACGCACAAGCCGATGCTCTACACAAACTTTACTTCTTGCTATTGTGGCTCGCGTCTCGCCTGCTACTTTTGCAAAACAGAGGTTAGTGCCCGACAGTGACGCTCCACAGTGCCTGACAGTCTTTTCCAGACCCGTCCCTCCGTCTTCTCACGGATCTCCCTGCCAGAGGCAGGTAAGTCTTTTGCTAGCAGTAGGTTCGTCATAGTTGCCGTCGTTGTGACTTCTATCCAGACACCCTATATTCCGGTTTCCCGTGAGGATCCACTTGCCTCTCAATTATGCAGGAATGCCCAGAGGACTAGGAAAAGCTTGTT
>NW_018164536.1:2721845-2794520 GCF_001263595.1 Phalaenopsis equestris
AGGAATGCCAAGAGGACTAGGAAAAGATTGTTGCAAATTCAACAACATGTCATGCATTAGGTTTCTATACATGTTCCAACTCTAGTTTAGAAGGTGTCGTCAACTCTCCGAATTGAGAGCCATTTTTACTACATTTCCTAGTTGTGCGGACCATGTCCCCACCGAACGTTTGCTACATGCCCTCCTCTAAAAAGGAGGATTTGTGCATATAGCACTTCTTTTGTTGTAGCAGCTCGTATTGGTGCTAGGCTAGTACCAGATGACAATGCACTACGATTCTCTTTCTTGTTTTCTAGTCTCTCTTGTAGTCCTTCCGTATTTTGAAGATTTCCATCCTTGCAGGTGTTGCACTATCTATGGTTGCTAGAATTACCTTTTACGGTACCATCCTTTGATGATGTGGACCACATCCTCACCATGACTCTCTTTGGTTCCGACCCGGAATGACGCTTAAATCCTGCTGTCTGAGAATCACTTTTTTCATCCTATGGTGGTGTGGTATGTCCCCGTAATCACTTGTTTCGGTTATTGCCCAAGAAGACGCTTAAATCCTGTTGGATGAGAATCACCTCTCCGTCCTCTAGCAGCGCAGATCATCTCCCCACCATGACTCTTTTCGGTTCTAGCATGAGACGATGCTAATTTTCGATGGTTGAGAATCAATTTTTTCATCCTCTGGCGATGCAGATCTTGTCCCTGTCATGAGTCATTCCGGTTTCATCCCTGGATAATGCTTAGATCCCGTGAGCTGAGAATCATTTCTCTACTCTGGTTGTGCGGGCTATGCTCCACCCAAGGTTGCTTGGAGTTTCTTTCCTACCCGAGATGTTACTTACCCCACCTTGTAGTCTGTGTTGTTGTGCTACCATGAGTTCTCTGATTGAGAAGTCGTAGGAGCATCCTCCTCTTAAAGAGGAAATGTTTCCACCGTTTGACGACCATCCAATTCAATTCATGTCATTTACTATAAAAAATCAAGCACATGTCAGCATTAAAGTAGAAATCAAAGCTCAAGCAACAAACTAATCTTCTTCTTCTCAATTGTTCGATCCTTACATCCAGAAGGTACAATCAGTACTTCATGCTGGCTAATCTCATGCATATGTTAAGAGAGATAAGAGAGAAAAAATAAAATTTTTTTATCACGATGAACATGAGCATGTCACTATTGATTGCCATATTTCAAGCCACTCATTAAGAAGTTAATCAATGAATGATATTTGAAGAAACTCTCAGTTCAATGAAGCAATAAACAATAACAACTAAATTTCAACTACTTCAACTTGACCAAAGTGAAGGTTATAGGTGATCAATAAAATTGAGGCAATAAATAATTAGAAAGATCGAATAAAAAACTTCACCACTAACATGTAATTCATAGCCATTATATGCTCACAAGAGTATGATAGAGCATATAAGGATCAAAGTATTTTCCTCCTTCTCAAATTTTATATCAAGGCTTGCTAGATGCAAGTGAAACTTTTATAAAAATTCAAATGATCTTGTGGTGCACATTTGTTTCCAATGAACACAATTGGTTAATTTTTAAAAAAGAATGATTGAAGGGTACTTTTTGACCCATCTTTTTTTGTCTTCATTTATGTTACTTAGAGAATTATTTCACTTTGAATCCTGAACTAATGGTGTGCATTTAGTTGGTTCAATTGGATTGATTGATAAATTTATTGAATCAACTAAATATAAGCAAATATAACAAAATTGAACCAATCAAATGATATGCAGAACGAAGCCACACATTAATTTGGTTGATTTGGGTTTAACTGAGCTTTCAAATCTAAATAAAAAATCATACATTCGATCAATTTGGATGACTAGTTCACGAATCTGAATACTTGTGATTTCATAAATCAAATCAAATCAATGACTCTTTGATCTAACTTAACTAATGGTCACCCCTAACATATATCTCCTTGAGAACTATTGTTGAAGATAACATAGGATTGCTTTTCACAAAGTAAGTTGACAAATATGAATTTTTTATGTAGAAAGTAGAGATGCGCATGCTCATCTTTCTTCACATGCCATGCATAATAGCCAACTCTTTTTCCACCCTTTTTCCTTCTTCTTGGATGATTTACTTACATACCCCTCAATTCCCATGTATTTACAT
The DNA here is from genome assembly GCF_001263595.1 of Phalaenopsis equestris. Taxonomy (NCBI): domain Eukaryota; kingdom Viridiplantae; phylum Streptophyta; class Magnoliopsida; order Asparagales; family Orchidaceae; genus Phalaenopsis; species Phalaenopsis equestris. The sequence continues at coordinate 2,723,977 of NW_018164536.1, forward strand.
ATCTAACCCTTAAAATTCATTTTTTACATATATTGCATCAAACACATGCATGAAAAGATGTAATTCATTTTTTTTTTCCTATAAATTAAAATAATTATAATAATTTATATATATTGGTGGTCCTATTAATCTCCCATATCTTATGAGATTAAACAAAAGGTGCCGTCCAAATCCCGTCTAGTACTATTTAAGCATTAAGTATGTTTCCCAACCTAATTGCATGCCAAATGGCATCGTTTCTAACACCAAATTATTTTATATTGATTTTTAATGTTAATAACATCACCTAATCCAAATTTATCTCGTGATAAGTGAAAGTTCATTAATCAAGCTAGTTTAGAGCCGTTTTGTATTGTTTTGATTTAGTCTATGAAAAAGCCTACGTGATGTGACCATTTCTAGTTCAATAATTAGTTCAAGTACAACATATGTTAATATTCATTTATTCAATAAGCCCACCATTGATATGATATTTTACTCTCTCTGTTTCTCTCTCTTTCTCTCTCTCTATTTATAAGAGAATGGCCAGAGGCTATTATACGAATTCTCTTACGAACCCTCAGACATCCTCATGTGTTTAACTATTTGAGGACCGTACTCACTATCATCAAACTGGTGAGGAGAGGATTTGAACCCGTGACTTGAGAGGACTTACGACCTTCAAAAGGCTGGTCTATCAACAGGTCACGACTGACGTCACACGCACGCACGCACACATACATACACAGATAATAATAATAATAATAATAATAATAATAATAAAATTAGTGTTTGACTTGAGAAATAAATGAACTTAGCATAAATCAAATGGAAGATTTATATGTATACCACCATTTCTTATGTATTTACATGACTAACGCCTAAATTTCAAATTTTATGTACATGTCCTTTTACCTATGTATGAAGAGATGCATTTCACTTTCTTCTTTTTTTGTTAAAATAATGATTTTTTTTATATGTTATGAAAGATTTGAATGGTATAAATGAAAAGAAAAAGTATAATTTAAGTATTTGATACATAAATATATAAGAATTTGGCGGTGCTGATGTAAATGTTTTTGATTTATCCATTAAATTACTTTGTCATGTCCACAATGTCTCAATGAAAAGGTCTCGACATGGATGTCAGACGATGCTTTAAACGAGAATGGATGTATGTCTTTGCATAAATGATGATTTTCTTTGGTAGCTGGTTTGTTTATTTTAGCAGTGGGCTCAGTTCAACCACTTCAGCAGGTGTGCTCAATGCGACCATTTCGACCACTTCGGGTGGTGGGCTTCGAAGCCCATAGGATCTTTGATTATTGCGTCATACTCATAAAAAAAAAAGTTCTTTTTAAGTAAATGACTGCATCTCATTATATATATGTCGCCTACCATGACTCTTTGGTTGACAGTCACGAATTGTATCCCGCTTATGTGTGGGATGAAATTATTAGGTGCATGAGATTGATCAAGAGGCTCGTATAATAGTCTCTGACCAATATTTATTTTGATTCCTCTTGCTCTAAAGCTGAATAAGCAATATTAAGCTGAAAAATGAGCTGTTTATGAGTCCCATTAAACTTCCAAACTCCTAATGACCCTATTTAAAAACGCGTGTAGGGTCCCACTGGAAAGCTCTGGTTATCCTTCAGGAAAATTCTCCCCAACATAGATTCAATATTATTATTTTAAAAATATGATTACATAAGAACTCATATTATATTATTTCTAACTCAAACTTTAGTGTAGTATGGTGCTCACATAAAATGAACTCAAATTATTGACATCTACAGAACAATCACCCTTTTACATACCTTTTTTTTTCAAATTATCACTCAAATATTAAAATTCACAAAAGAAACTTCCAACACGTATTCGTCATTTTTATCGAATTCGCAAAAGTTCGATCTGGGCATGTGTAAATACATTGCATTCGATAGTTCGAAAAGAAAAAAAATAGGTTGTAATTTGGTAAATAGCAGTATTTTTGGTACAATGTGTGTAATTATCCCAAAAAATACATGAACAATTTTTCACTTTCCAATTTCTGATAAAAGTGAAATATCATCAAATTTTTGGAAGAAAACTGAGTATATTATTCAAAACATACTAAAATATTCTTTTAAATGTATTCAACGAATAGTTCAAATCAAATCCTTTTATGGATAAGATACAATTGAATGATTCTTTTTCCTTGAGTTAGCTTAATTGGACAACACACAACAAACACTGCCGATGTTAGCGTCACAAGTCCAACGAAGAAGATGAAACACTGTATGTTGCTGGCTGCATGACTTGAGAAACAAGAAGTTGTGAAGAAGAAGAAGGAAAAACATGAGAGAAAGAACTAGGGAGAAGAGAGCCAAGTCAATTTATTTCTATCGTGAGTTGTTACAAATGCCAATACAGGGAGTCTACATATAGATGCACTTGTACCAGTTCAGCCAAAAACAATAATTGAAAAAAATATATATACAGTCTTTATGAGCCTACCAATTAATACAGACCTTTTAAGTTGATGGTTCACGGAGGAAGTATCTGCTTGTTGTATAGGTTGTGGAATCAGTGAGAGTTGAGATCTTTGATAAAATTATCTGTCAATTGATTAGTTGTCGTGCCGTGATAAATTGTGATATTTTTTTGGTGATGAATTCCTAAATGAAATGAATGTCAATCTGAATGTGACTGGTTCTTGTGCGAAATATTTGGTTATTGATTAGAGCGAGAGCTGAAATATTATCGCAACATAGTGGCATTAGCTTTATGAGGAGGATTTTAGTTGTCGCGACATGATAAATCTTTGATGAATAGTATTTTTTTAAAAAAATTAATTAATCACAACGCTACAAAGACTTATAATAATGAAAAGTATTACTGAAGAAAATAAAATAAAATTATTAATTTAGATTCAAATGATGTTTTAAATCTTACCCCATCATTAACATCTTATTGCTACATGATTAGGATTGTCGAAACGACTCTTAGTACATGAACGGAACGAGCTGAACACAGACACTTTTTGAGCTCTAAATATAAAGGAGTCAAACAAGAACCTAAGCTAGCTCGTGTTCAGCTCGTTCACACCCCTAGTTATAAACTTATGCATGAAAATATATATTACCCTTTTCAAAAATTATTCTATAGGATCCTTGATATCATACAAAAAAAAATTGCTGTACACCTAAATAGAAAAGCTTAGGTGCAAAATATGTGCATATACAAGAATCACGTGTTACCAAATAAGCATATAGCACAAGCTATTTGCAAACATTCCATAGGATGGGAAGCCCATCCAATTATTTCGCATTTCAGCATTCAGCCTAAAACTTACATGCATACCACCCAATTCCTATGCACTTACATATCTCACGCCAAAATTTTGCTTTTTTACATCTAGACCACCCAATTCTTTCATATCACAATAAAAAGATCATCATTTCACACCTTTTCATGCACAGGTAAGATGGCATGTAAAATTGAAGCTTGGGTATTAGATAGTAAATAAAAATTGAGTGCTAAGTATGTAAATCTTCCTTAAAAAATAATAAAAGTTAATATTGAATGGGCCCCACTCTAACAATAAAAAAATAACAAGATGTATTTCAGTAGCCTGATCAGACACCACACGCAAATTTACGTGTGGTGTCCGTAGGCAATAACCGCTCAGAAAACTTAGCATACAAAAACGATCGTGATCATAAACTCTTAACGTACGGATACAATCATGCAAATTATATTTTAAAACAATTAAGCTTAAAACCTTACAATAAACTCTCACCGCAATTAGATTAAAATTCACATTAAATCTTCTGAGAACACAAGTTTTCGAAATATTTATCAAATCGAAAAGCTCTAATCACCATCTTCCAAAGGGTACAAGAACAAATATATGGAACAAAAAGGGGCTTAATGCAAATAGTATTATATCGCTAACCATCATATTCTCTTTGCGCAAATTTGTTCTCTGGATAGAAAATGGCAACCACTTGATTTCCGCCGAATTTCCTTCCATGAAGTCCCTGTCTTGCTTTTGTGGCACCTTCTATATCCACATATTCTAAAAATACCTGAGCAAATGAAAAAAAATAAAATTGTTAAGAAAAATTAAAAAGAAATAGCAAATGTCATTTCAAAGAGATAAAATAATATGGACAGCAAATTACATTTTAAAATTACGCATATGAAAAAAGTAATCACTTAAAAGGACTTGTGTTTGGGAAAAATTATTACGTCCGGACTCGAGATGTAGGAGTCCAATAAATCACCTCAACGTGGAGCTGACATAAAAAAAAAAAACTCGTTTTCTTATGATCCGGCCCGGTAACACTGGAATATTCCTTCCGTGTTATTCTGCATTATTCAGGTGTTATTATGGTGATATTAATATGTTATTGTGTTATTATAACATCGAGAATATTCTCTGAACGCAATAACACATGAATATCACAATAATAACACCTGAATAACGCGGAATAACACGGAGTGAATATTCCCCTGTGTTAAAACGAGTTTTTTTTTTATTTTTTTGTCACTTGCAGGTGACGTGATTTCGTTGGACTCCGAACATATCTCTATGTCCGGAGTCCGGATGTAATATTTGTTAAGTATTTGGAGGTAATATGGTAATGATATCAGTACTGTGAGAATATATAAAAACCAAAGCATTTTGTGATCCAGAATGCTTTAAAATAACAGAAGCAAAATTCCAAATATTTATTTCATGGGAAATATATTAGTACCACACAATTCTTATGGATTTACATAGTTAATATTTACATTTATAACACATTGGTCCTATAAATCAATGCAAAAAAAAAAAATATGCATTTGATTTTTAAAAAGTTAGTTGAAGCGGTATGTATGTTTTATATGATGTTAAAGATCGAGTGTCGTGAATGTAAAAAAGTTGAAGTTTATTGTGTTAGATATGTCAATACATAAGAATTGTTTGGTATATATGTAAATGCCCCTTATTTTATTTTATTCTATCTGTGAAGCAAAATTCCTTGTATATGTAAATACAAACCTTTCCAACTCCAGGAACTGGATCACCATTAGGAGGGGGACGAGGGATGACAATATTCACCAAAGCGCCTAAGAAAACATTGTTAGTTACTCTTGAACTTAAGATCGCAGCAAGAAAAAAAAAAAGGAAAACTACAGCATCTTCTGCGTGCAAGGGTGAAAAAAGAAATTGAAAATCATAGGAAAAATTTGCAAAGCGTAATAAAATGTTATAAAAATGGTATCAGATAAAAAAAAGCTGAGTTTCAAACCATATTTTCCGCCTTCTCCTCTCATGTCTTCCAATATATCTTCATATTCTTCGTCGTCCTTCAACTCATCCTCTGTAACTACCTGTGTCAAACATAACACCTTGGAAGGAAGGGATCCCGCTTGGAAGACCAACTTCTGCAAGAAAGAACAAAATATTTTAGGGGCATTTACATACACAGACCCAATTCCTATATATTTATATATTTAACAGTTATGCCGCATAAATCTTTCGTATCACATAAAAATATCACAACTTTTAAACAGTGAAAGATGCCTTTCCATGCATAGGAATTGCATGGTACATATAGGAATTGAGTGGCATGCATTTATATCTTTAAAAATTTAATTTAAATCATAAGACAAAGCTCCAAAAAAGGTGCAAACACATCTAACCCACTTTACAACCAACAAAAAATGAATATTTATTTTAACTGATCTTTATTTGCCTTACGCCACTTTTTTCTACAAAAAAGAGAAAAATAAACCTTTAAACTTACTAGAATTACAGCAATAAATATTCATTTCATACTCATTGGTGTATTTCACAAGCAGATTATAAGAACCACTGCCTCAGTCACAGTGCCAAACAAGTCAATAATGAACATCAAATAATTAAGCCAACATTGAGATAAAGATGTCTAAAAAGCTCGTTATTCGCAAAAAGCTTGTGTTTGAATCATTTGTTAAGCAAACGAGCTCAACACAGAATAAATTTTGTGGGCTTGATCTATAAATGAGCCGAACAAGAACAGGCTTTTGTTTGATCATGTTAGGCTTGTTTTTGGCTCAAATTAATTAAATAATAAAAAGATAATATGTAAAAAATAAATTAATAATATCTTTGATATGATACCAAAATTTTGATTTACATAAATGTGAAAAAAACAAATTTTAGGTGCTACATATGTAAAGACAGAGGGATTGGGTGGTATGTATATAAATGCCCTTAGAATTTTTAGATATATAAATACATAAGAATTGGCTGGTATGTATGTAAATGACCCCAGAAATTTTAGTATTGAGCTTTTAGATATATGTAAATACATAAAAATTGGGTGGTATGTATGTAAATTCCCCTAGACAAGCCTCTTGTCCCGCCCACCCCTCCCCTGGCATTTACTCATGTAAATACTTATATGTTGGGTGGTATCATGTTAAATATCACTCGAACTACCCCGCAGTCCCCGCCTCATCTAACTACCGCCTACCTTTAGTCTCACATTGATTAGTACAAAATTAGGCACTTTGAGGAGTTGTATAAGTTGGTGGAAGAGTGGCAAGTGTTGGCTAAGAAATTAATAGTTTTATGATGATAGATTAATACATTAAAATATATTTAATTTTATGACATCCAATACTCCATTTGATAAAAGGTAAAATGAGTTTTTTGATAAACTGAGCTTGAATGCAAGCCGATCTCTCTACAAAAGAATTTTCTGGAAAAAAATCTGTCAAAATTTATTAATTTATTTTGGTTCGAGCTCATTTTCAAGCCAACACCAGCCGAAATTGAACATATTTCCAACTGCAAATGAAAAGACTCTTGGCGAACAATTACGAGAATTCGAACAAGCCGAACATGAACAAAGCTTGGACCCACTCAGGTTTGGCTTGTTTACACCCCTAATTGAGAACATATTTTGTAGGGTCCACAAATATATCAAAAACCAGACTATACGTAGCTAAAAACTCGAATTAAAATAAACTTCTTCGGATATGAGCTCAAACATAAGCCTAGACTACAAGAAAATTGCCTGTAAGATATTAAGTGATTCATCTAAAAGAGATCACTATAATAGTTGACTAAATTTAATCAATCTGGGCAGAAAATACAAATATCCACATGCACACACACATGTGTATCAAGAATATAGTAGCACTGGGGTGCGAAGGTGGAGATTGCCGAAATAAAATTTAAATTAGTACGCTTTTTGTTAAAATAATGTCCACGAATGAAAATATTAGGTTTCAAGGAGACTGCACAAGAATGAACATCTAAAGAAATGAAACTCATAGATACATGCAGGAGAAAGAAATCAGGACCCCAATGTAATGCCAATGAATATATCAAGATCCTACAGATTCATGTCAGAAAAAAATTCAGAATTTACTTGATAGTGAAACAGTACATTAAAATACTTGAATTTAAAATCAAAATGCATATATTCGAATTACAGATGTTATTTGCATAGCTGTAGATACTTTCCTACTTTGGTGAAAACTAGTTCCTATTTTCCATCCTAATTGAACAACATATATATCAAAAACCTCAAAGACTAAGCAAAATTCATAAATGCTCTTATGTTCGCCACATGGTATCAGAGCCGAGGGTTTCTACCTGTAACTGTACTTTTCATGAGCCCTCGGACTTTTATTGTGTGAGCATTTACATACATACCACATAATTCTAATGCTTTTAAATATAACACCTAAACAGTCATTTTTACATGCATACCACTCCAATCCTGAACATCACATCAAAAATACCACCATTACCATATTTTTAAAAGCAAAACACACCTTTTTATGCATGAGTTTATGACATCAAAGTGTTATAAGTGTAAACATCAAACTTTGAGTTTTAGATATGTAAATACATAAAAATTGTGTGGTATGTATGTAAATTTGCCTATTTTTTTTAGTGAGCTTCTACCGACCATCATAGCCTTCATTGTTTTGCATATACTTCTCAAGCAAGAGTAGCCCTCATTAATGCAATCCTTCAAGCCACTTTTTTTCGAATCAGATAATATTCCTTTTGAGGTGAACCATCTTGCTATAGTTTCTTTCCTATTTTGGTCCATCACAACCTTTATAGATGCGATCTCCCTCTCGCAATATACTCCAATGAAAGATCTACAGTGCTGCAACAACTAGATCTGATTCAAAACAGTTGCAATTTTCCCAGCTCCAAGCCTCCAATCATGACTATTTCCAAACAAAATTAAAAAATGAAAGAACTACAGCAGGCTCCTTTTCTAAGATTTTACGATCTTGTAAGTCCAAATTCTTTCATCATCGCCCTCCTATTTTCAGATCCATACCCACCAAAATGAAAAGCTGGGCTGCCCAACATAAAGTCTCAATCTCAATCTCAACTGACATTACAAAACTACCACAGTAAAGAGCAAAATAAACGAGGATATAAAGATGAAGAGGTTGAAAACTAAAGAGAATCAATAGGTTCCTTCGAAAAGAAAATTTCCAGTATATGCTTATTAATCTCTTAAGTCTCCATTTCCTTTCAGATAATATATCTTAAAAAAGTGTTAGATTAACTCTTCGGTGAGAGCCAATATTTTGGCATTTATACCTCATACACTAGAATAAAGAAAATAATTACTGGAAATGCTTTCTTGCTATGGTTGAAAGACTGAGAGATATCCATGTCGCACAATTTCTCTAACTTTAAAAATGTCTTTATGTTCCAAACTTTTCAACAAACTACATCTCAATTTAAAATTTTGCAGATCTAAGACTTTGTGCAATTAATAATAAAATGTCTTCATGGAGGTCTACTTTAGAGTTTAAAAGCCTTTGTTTGAGTAGATTTAAAATTGAGTACATTGAATGTACTTTTAGTAGTAGTATATCTAGCGGCGAAGTTGTAATAATGGGTATCAAATTATTAAAATGAGTGACCGTTTTAGAAATCTCGGGTTTATTGTTTAGTGATAGTGATATATATATGGGAATGTTATTAGCAGAATTCAAGTTGCGTGATTGAATCATTAAAAAGAGTTAACGTTTTATATATCTCGAGCCAATTGTTCAGTGATGGTGATATTGATGGGAATTTTATTAGTAGAATTTGAGTTGGGTGATTGAAGTTGAGGAATGCGTCGGGCCTATTGTGTGATAGAAAATTACCAATAGACTTGAAGGAAAATTTTATAAGAAGGTGAGAACTACAATGCTTTGTGGCGCAGAATGTTGGCCTATAAAGAGATGCATAAAACTAAGCTGAGTGTGATGACCTAATTTATGTAAGAGGTCTATCTTACCCTTCCTCCATTAGAACATAGAATCTAGTTTTACAGTTTCCTTAATAGCTTTCCTAGAATAATAGCGGAAAAACTAATACCAAAATAGAACTTCAAAACACCTCTGCACTCCCTAGAGTTTCATAGGCTTAACTTCAAATCCTTAGTTCCTTGGCTAAGCTGATTGAGATTAGGCCATTGAAGCTTAAATTGAGTTTTCATAGGTTGAAAATGTCTTAAGCCACCATTTTGACCCTAAAGATTTAGTTAGGTCTTCTTTTGGTCTTCAATTTGGGCTTTAGCTTAAATTAAAATTAAAATTAAATTTAATTTAAATAAAATTTTAATCTAATTCAATTAAAGCTTAAATAACACTTAAATTCAAACCGGATTTAACATAAATTCATCTTAATTAAAAAATTTTAAATATTAAAATTTAAAACCTTGAAATCAACATAAGCTTAAAATTTTACAAAAAAAAAATAAATTAAGCAATACAAAAACTTAAATTAACTTATGAATTACAGAACTTAACATAAAACTACACTAACAATTATATTAAACTTACACTTAAATCAAATTGAATATAAAACGTTAAACAAAACAAATAAACATAGTTAAAATCTAAAATTAAATAAATTAAATTTAAACTTAAACATGAGATATAACCTAACACAAATATCAAAACTAAAAATAAATATAAATTACAAGATTAAAACTAAAATATAATTAAAATTAGAACAAACTAAACACATGAAATTAAAGAGAGTATACATGTATACCACTTCTTATATATGTATGCATATGATATGTATGTAAATACCTCTAAAAATGAAACTATTTTTTTCTTAATTTCAGTTAAATTAATTTAAAATGAAACAATCAAACCTTAACAAACTAAAAAAAAATAATTAACCTTCAATTTAAATCAAAACATAAACTAAATTAAATCAAATGTCAATCTTAACCCAAACTCCATCAATTTTAATTAAATGAAAATCAAGTAAATCAAGTTAAATAAAATACCTAAAATACCAAAAAAAAAAAAACATTTACATATATACCTCTTTACACATTGGAACACAAAAAAAATAGAGTCCTATGCCAGACCACTCCCTAATCCTAGCCCTTGGATCTCAATCCAATGGAGGAGCCAAGGCCACTTGGGGAAATATTCGTCCCTCGGCAAATCTCCCAACTCTCCCGGCCAAAAAATAAAAATTCTACTTCCTCCAAGATGAAACATTGAATAGACTTATTTCAAATCATTAAAACTGAACAATAGGATAGTTAAGATGTCGCTTGGTGTCCTTCGTATCTCCGACATTTTCTACATTTTCTTCTTTTGGATTTAATTAATAAATGTTCCATTTCTGAGTTTCTCACATTTGAAATTCTTGATAATCAGTCGTGAAAAACTAAACTTAAAACTTTTTTGAAAATCTAACCCTAATCGAGAGCTTTTTAAGGAACTTTGTTGCTTATGATGTAATTGACTATAGAAACTTGTCATTATAAAAAGTTTGCAAATCAGATTTAATCTAACCCATATCTAGTATTCAAATTAGATAGAGGAAAAATTAGTTGATTTTAATCGTAGTCCATTGCAAATATTCAAAATTTCTTAATTTAAGTAATCAAACTCATCGTAAAGTGATATTTTTATCTCCTGAGATAGTATATTACTTTTGATGTCATGTTTAATAATTTTGATAATTATACCTTTGATTATGTATTGTTCTATAAAGACACCCTTCCCTGTCAAATAAATAAAACTGAGAGATTTTTCTGGCAACTCCATTAGGGAAAACTTCTCTTTCCATCTTTGGCCAATGGTTTTGTATTCCTATATCAGTAATGTGTTTGTGTCCCATATAAACCGGATTACCTTTCTTCTGTTGGTATACTTTGCTCATTTCATTCTTAGGCAAGTATAACCAATATTTCTTCAATTCTAGAACCATTAATATAAACAATTAAACGAACAAGTACTAAAGTCTTCAAATTTTAAGTAATGGAACCCCCAATAAAAGAAATAAATCTTTGATAAATTAAAATGAAAATAAAAATAAAAGAAAATTCAAAATCAATATTCTTCCAACCTTAAGACTGGGTCCATCTTATCAAATCTTGTTTTCCTTTCGGTTCGCTTGTACATGACAAGTCAAACATAAATATTACCCTTTCGAAATTATTTCTCATTAAAAGAAAATTCTAAAGAAACTTCGAAAGAAAATAAAAAAAAAACTTCCAACAAAATTTAAACCACAAAAGACAAAATAAAAGTTAAAATTTAAAGAAAGCAACAGATCTTTAGGGATACCCAGTTTACTATATAAGTCATGAAGTGCATTGTCGTCTCTGGAAGACTTAATGACTGGAATGGAGTGTTAAATTGAGTTCAATTGATACTCTGATATTTCCAATTTCAAGAAATGTCTTCTCCAAAACTCAACTGCTCGTTTGTTGGCAGATTAAACTAAGCTGCAAGTAAAAGTGCTCTGCCTCGAGGATCAATGATCAATTATGGAGCCGATTTTGATGAAATAAACATGATCCTTGGAAATATACCCTTCACCATGATGAAATCAAAAGCCATAAAAGATGTAGACCCGTCAGCTGAGTTTAATCTAAGGTCGACTTAAGAATTTTCGTCACTGAAAAGGGTAGGGTTCTGAAAGGGAGGTGCCCCTTGTCGTCAAGCGTACCATCAAGTCAATTGTTATTCGTTATGTTGTCGCTACCGCTATCGAACCTGCAAAAGTTGTCCTACGGTTAAAGGCGAAGTCGATCACGAAAGTTGAAAATTTTGTTCAAATTCGAGACTGGGTCCAACTCAAAATTTGTACCTCTTACCCGAACACAGAGAAAAAACAAGAACCAAACTGCCCCCAACGCTTCGATCACAACAAAGATAAAGAGAAAAACACACCACTCACAAGAGTTCGTTACGTGTTTGAGAAGCTCGCTCCAAAGGAGATATGTTATGTTGCCTAGATTCTACAGAGGATTAGACGCACAATTTCACATCAAATAAAAAAAAGAAAATAAAAAGATATATCAGCTCATAGGCATCCAGAGCCTACTAGAAGGACAAACAAGAAGTAGTAACTCGTGAGAAAATTCTTGATAATTTAACAAGATTATGACTTAAAAGAGAGAATGGATGTAATGCCCTGATAATTGAGCTCCACTTTAAAGAACTTTTATCTAAGTTTTAAAAGGTTTTTGAATAAAACAAAGAGGTGAGATTAAAAGATAAGTAATTAACTAGAGATATTCAAACCATTTAATTTTTCAACCAAATTGAGTCATGAATTTTGAATAGGTTATAATATCTCAGAATTCAGATTAAAAAACATTTGAGAATTATTAATAAAGGAGAGATTAAACATTCAAAACTCTTAAAAAAAGTGCTCCACCATACACATTAATTCTCAGTAAAAAAAAAAGAGTAGAACAAGAAGAAAACAAATCAAAAGAAAAAAAAACAAGTGGTCAGTCTCCCTAAAAAAAAACTTGAGGTAAGCACAAAAAATATCCAAGTCACTAAAACCAGAGCAAAGAATGCTAAAGTTCTCTTATCAGCTTGACGATTTCGAAGGAGAACGACATATACTCCAGATCAATGAACGATAAATCGAGAAGTACAATACACATAATGTTTGTAACGAACGAATTTTAAAAAAAAAAGGTTCTTATAAATGTCGATGTCGTGCTTGTCTGAAATTGGGCAACACTCAAAATTGAAAACTCTTCAATCTTCATTGTTATTTGGGTAAAGTGTAATTTCCCCTAGTGTGTCATATACCCAATGCAACTAGCAAATTCATAAAAGCTAAATCAAATGGAAAAAAAACATCAAATCAAATCAAAACAAATCAAATCAAAATGAAATAAAATAAATGAAACGAAACAAAGAAAGAACAAATGAAACATAAAAAACAAAGCAAATTTTCAATCTTGATAGTCACTTCGGCAAGGAGCAATTTCTCTTAGGGTGTCATATACTCAATGCGACTAAGAAATATCATCAAACTTTGTAAAAACAACAAATCAATTAAACAAACTTTGGGAAATGTGTAATTTCTCTCAGGATGTCCTATACCTGATACAATAAAAAAAACTCATTAAAAGAAATATCAAAAACAAAAATCAAAACAAAACAAAATAAAAAAAAATTCAAACAATCCGAATAAATCTCGAAAACAAAATGAAATCAAATAAATAAAATTCAAATCAAACTTTAAATTCAACTCTTCTCCTAAACTGTTTCGAATGATGACAGGCAGAGAAAGAATATCCTTGCCTTTGCTCTGTTAATTCGAATGAGATCAAACATACATTGTTTTCTTTTGTTTATCGTCTGCAGTTTTGAATAAAATAAGACAGATGTTGAACTCTTTATCACTACTGTTTCGAATGAAGTCAGTTAGAAAATGAAAATCATTGCTTCTGTTCTGTCATTTCAAATAAGGTCAGGTAAACATTTTTTTTTGTTCTTCATCTATTGTTTCGAATGAGGTCGGACATAAGTCGAACTCCTTCTCTGCTATTTCAAATGAGGTCGGGTAGAGAATGAATATCCTCGTCTTTGTTCTACTGCTTCAAATGAAGCAAAAAAAGATATTGATTTTCTTTTGTTCATATACTATTTCAATTGAGGTCAGGTAGACGTCAAACTCTTACTCTCTACTGTTTCGAATGATATCAGGTAGAGAATGAATATTCTTATCTTTGGTCAGGCATACATTATTTTTTTCTTTATTCTTCATATGTTGTTTTGAATGAGTTCATGCAGACAACGTACTCTTCTTCTCTACTGTTTCGATTGAGGTCAGGTAAATCAATATTCTTACCATTGTGTTGTTATTTCGAATGAGGTCAGACAGAGATTGATTTGTTTGTCCTTCATATGTTGTTTCGAATGAAGTCAGACAGGCATTGAACTCTATGAGTTCGAGTAGAGAATGAATATCATTGTCTTTTTTCGGTCGTTTCAATTGAGATCAGGCAAACATTGAGTTTTCTTTTCTATCCTTCATTTGTTGTTTTGAATGAGGTCAAACAAACATTGAACTCTTCTTCTTTACTGTTTCAAATGAGGTCAGGTGGAGAAAGAATATTATTGCCTTTGTTTTGTTGTTTTGAATGAGATCATGGAGACGTTGGTTTTCTTTTATTCTTCATCTGTTGTTTTGAAAGAGATCAAGCAAACACTCCCTTCTTTTTTTACTATGAAATAAGTGCAAGTCCCCTGACTGGTATCCTCTTCTTGATCGTATTTAAAAGTAAAAGTGAATCCCCATGCGTTTTACTACAGGTTTGATCACCGGATTAATCAAAATTGATAGAGTTTGAGTTAAGATTGACTTTTGATTTAATTTAGTATGTTTTGATTTAAATTTAAAATTTTAAGATTGACTATTTTTTTAATTAACAAAACATTATTGGGTCTTATGCCTCAGATATGAAAAGTTAAGGGTTGCGTTAGGTACTTTGTTAGGTAGTCGACAGCCAGAATAAAATTTGTGAAAAAATCATGATATGAATCTTTTAAATCCTTGTGTAAATGCTAGGGCATCCACTGAAATCGATGCGTTGTATTGCCTGAATAATAGTGAAAACTGTGCAAGGGCCACTATACCAACGCCCGAGTATAATGTCAAATAAGCAAGTGTTCCCACATTACGGACGGATGCATGTAAAGAAGTTATTCCATGAAACAAATATTAAGATAGGATCTTTGAATATAAGTTTTATCACAAGTAAATTAATGAAATTAGTTAGTATTATGGTTCATAGGAAGATATTTTCCTTACATATTGAAGAAACTAAATAAGTTGGAGAGAATATTAAGGAGATTGATAGCTTAGGTTTTAAACTTCGGTATTAAAGTAGGAGTCACATAAAAAATGGTGGAGGTGTAATTATAGATAAGAGTTTAAAAGATAATATTGTAAAAAGTAATAGAATTGGAGATAAAATTATAGCTCTTAAATACCAAGCTTTTAATATTATAAGTGTTTATGCTCCTCAAGTAGGTTTAGATATAAGTTCTAAAGAAAACTTCTAGAATAACCTAGAAGACTTAATACAAGTGATACCTCTTGAAGAAAAAAAATTTCTTGGAGGAGATTTAAATGGACATGTTGGTAAAGAGGTAGAAGTTTTTAGAAATATTCATCGTAGCTACAATTTCGAGGTAATCAATGAAAAAAGTAGAGTCATATTAGATTTTGTTTTAGAGTATGATTTTGTTGTTGCTAATACTTTATTTAATTTCGGGGTAAGAGTATGATTTTGTTGTTGCTAATACTTTATTTAAGTATGATTTTAGAGTATGATTTTGTTGTTGCTAATACTTTATTTAATTTCGGGGTAATTAATGAAAAAAGTAGAGTCATATTAGATTTTGTTTTAGAGTATGATTTTGTTGTTGCTAATACTTTATTTAAGAAAAGAGATGTGCATATTATTACTTATAAGAGTGGATCTAATAAAACATAAATTGATTATTTTCTTATGAGAAGATGAGATCGTCATGAATATAAAGATTGTAAGGTTATTCTTAGTGATAATTTAAGTATTCAACATCGACTATTAGTTTTGGATTTTAAGATGAAAGTTATAAGATAAAGAACATTAGAAATCATTATCATAGAATTAGATAGGGGCACCTAAAAAACACAAATAAAACTATATTTATGAGTAAACTTCCAGATTTCAAGATTTGGAATGTTCATGAAGAAACAAATTCTATGTGGGATAAAATAACAAACACTAGTAAACAAGAAGCAAAAGATACACTTAGAGAATCAAAAGAAAAAAATTCTATAAATAAAAATAGTTGTGGTTGAATAATATTGTGCAAGAAAAAATAGAATATAAAAAGTTATAAAAATGTCTAAATGTAAAAGCTTAGAGAACTGGGAAAAATATAAGGTTGAGTCGTAGGAAGACTAAGAGAATAACGTATGAAGCTAAAAATTCTGCTTTTAATAATCTTTATAATAAATTAGATACAAAAGAGGGTGAAAAACCTAGCTAAACAAAGAGAAGAAAAATAAAGATTTAACTCAAGTAAAGAGTATTAACGATGAAAATCAAATAGTGTTTTTTTAGATGTTTAGAATAGGTGGGTGAGCTATTTTGATAAACTTTTCAATGAAGTTTCTGAAAATACGATCGACCTTAGTGCTCTTAATATCGTTAATAATAAGATATCTTATTTTTATAGTCACATTAGTAAAAAAAAGTTTAAGAGGATTTAAAAAACCAAGGGTGGAAAATCAGTAAGAACTGATGATATCCCAATCGAAGAGTGGAAAAATTTATGAGATTTGGAAGTTTGATATTATTTTAAAAACTAAAAAGTTGCCGTAGGAGTGGAGGAAGAGTATTTTGGTTCCCATTTTTACGAATAAAGGGGATGCACGAGTGTGAAAATTAGAGAGGAATTAAGTTGATGTGTCATACTTTAAACTAATGGGAGGGTAATTGAACATAGATTAAGACGTATTACAAAGATTTCTCATAATCACTTTGGATTTATGCCGGGTAGGTTTACCATGAATGCTATACATTTATTGAGAGGTTTGATGGAGAAATATAGAGAGAATAAGCAGGATATGCATATGATTTTTATTGATTTAGAATTTAGAAAAAGCTTAAGATAAAGCTTAAGATAAGGTTCCAAGAGAAATCCTTTGAAGAGTTCTAGAGAAAAAACATGTTGATTTGCTTTATATTCAAGTCCTTAAAGATATGTATGCTAGAGTTATTACTTGTGTTCAAACAGAAGGATGACTGGCCCAATATTTTCCTATTTCAGTTGGATTACATTAGGGAGCGGCTTTAAGCCAATAACTTTTTTGATTTAGTTAAGGATGCCATTACTGGACATTTACAGGAGGACGTAATTTGGTGTATATGTTTTTCATTGATGATATCCTTTTCTCACCACACAAAACTTTAAAACCATCCAATTCTCATGTATTTACATATCTAATAGTTAAATTTTATTTCTTACATTTACACCACACAAATCTTTCATATCACAACAAAAATGTCACTATTTAACTTACAAAAAATGATGGGCACATTTTGAAATATATAGATAATATGGCCTATATGTAAAAATTATAAGTGAACTGTTGGATATATAAAAAACATAGGTATTGAGTAGTATGAATGCAAATCTTCCAAACTTTCAAATCAAAATTCAATTCAAAAGGTGACAGATACGTGAACACAGTACAAACCCCACGTAATTAGCAGATAAAAAATGGTTAAATGATTGAATCAAGATTCAATTTAGCAGAACAAGCACAACAAATACACAACACATCTTCACATGAATTGGAAGTTATGCTGCTAGAGTTAAAAAGAACATCAAGCTCACTCCCCTCAATATCTATGTTCACAAGAACAAGCAACCCTATTCCTACGCCACCTATCAGCCAGAAATAGCATTCCAGCTTCTCTTTCCTCTTCATCAATATGAAACTCCAAAAAATACAGAAAATAAAATCAGAAACCTCCTCACCAATTCGTACAAATAGCAGCTACAGGATCTCGAACTAGAGTGGATCGAAGAAAAAGCAAGGGCAAAGGTCAATGGAAATTGTCTACGAACGATGCCTTCTCCTGTGGCCTGGGAGTCGTTTGTGATAGTCTGCACGAAGCCTTCGCCTGCCTAGGAATTGTTCTAAGGCCTTTGCCCATGGGAGGAAGCTGCTTGGTTGCGTGAGATACGCCGGAGAAGAGGAGGAAGCCGTCGAAGAAGAGGAGGCGAGGGGAGCAGATCGCGGTTCGTCTTCTTTCACAGGAGAAGAAAAAATGAGAATCGGGTAGGGTAATCGAGTAAAAAGCCGAGAGAGGAAGTCGGGCCGCAGGTTGCACATCGTGTTCCGCATTCGGTGTATATCGCGACCCGCCGCATGTGCACCGCCGCCCCAAACGATAGTTTTTAGCGGTTTGGTGCTGCGTCGCAGCCTTGCAGTTGCTCTAAACAGAACCTGAATCTACTCCTAAGAATCTGTCCACCCCTGTAAACTCACAATTTATCTAAATTTGTGTCTCTGAGGTTCCCTCATGCATACTCAAGTATACTAGAGCTTAAATAAGTTCAAAAAGTCATCCCAAATAATAGGTTAATGAAGACATGTAAGTTTTGACTCCCCTTTATATGCATGATCTACTTGAAGAAATCTTTACCTCCCTATAACTACTAAAGAAAGGCACAAAAAATTGCATAAAACAACCTTTTATTGATTATCCCAATGTTTCAGTAAAATATTTTTATCAAATCTGAAGAATTTTTATCAAGAGTGTGAGTCAAAACAAATTGTAGGCTCCAAATACTTTATCGAGATATTACTAAGATAGGAATAAGGAAACACAAACAAACGAAATAAAAGCATTGGATATAACAACAAAGGGAGACTGTCAATAAGATTGAAAAAATAAGTATACATTAAAAGCAAGATTAATCGTTAAAAAATGCATACATACATAAAAAAAATTATTATCGGGAAGCATTTACCGCTATAACAAAAATGAACACATTAAAATTTATATCCCTGGCAACACACAAAAAAAAAAGAATTTTAATTGAGCATTTCTCTAGGATTTGAAGGAAAAGGTGCACAAAACAGGGTATTCTGTAGACCAAAAAGGACTAAAGTCTAAAGCAAACCCCTAAAGCTTAGTTGGAGAAACTTGCCAGCTCAACCAAACTTGTAGTTATCAACAATATTAGCGTGGATATTGTTTCCATTGAAAATTTTGAAGAAAAACAAAATATGAGACTATGCAAATGAATTGTACTTAAAAAAACATAAAAATTTAAAGTCACGTACACAAAGAAGGGATACTTATCTCTCAGCAAAAATATATTATAACTCTTGTTGAAGGAAACTAAAAAACATTGCTATGCCTGCTGAGCCAAATAAAAAATTGGAGGAAGCAAAAAAAAGAAAACGACTGTAAATAAAGAGATGTATCAAAGATTGGTAAGAAAACTTATCTACCTTGCTCACACACAACTTGGCACAACATATTCAGGCGGTTCATGCAACAATTTAAGAGAGCCACATAAACAAATTGAAAAAGCAATCAAAGTAAAGGAAAATATTCAAAAGGAATAATGACCTCACCTTAGAAGGCAGCACATATGAAGATTATGCATATTCACTAGTGAATAAAAAATCAACGTCAAGATATTGCACATTGCTTGGAAAGAATCTAGTGATTTGGAGGAGCAAAAAATAGAATGTAGTGGCTGAATCTATTATTGAATTAAAATTCAAATTTATGGCCCAAGGAATTTTTTATTATTAAGGCTAAAATCATCCTCAATGAGTTGAGAATCAAAAAGGAAAGATCTATAAAGTAGACTTGTGACAACAAAGCAGCAATACATTGTCTATAACTCAATACAATATGACCATCCAAAGAACATAGAGATTAACATATACTACAAAAAGAAAATGCTGAAAAAGGCTTAATCTACATGTCTTATTTGCTGTGAAATGGCCAACTAATATAATTTTTCTACTAAAGGACTATGCGGATCAATATTTCATGAAATCATCTCCAAGCTAAGAAATGAAAAATATCTATTATATAGCTTGTGTGGGAATGTTGGAACCTACAAATTCAATTCAAGGAAATCAAAATCAAATGGATTCATAACAAGGAAAACAAGATCAGCCTAATTATTGCTTAGTATCAAATACTGAATCCACTAAGATTACAATGACGGGAAAAAAGTTTACGGTTGCTTTGTGCAAATGATAATAGGTTAGTTTTATTTTCAAACTCGATTTTGTTTTATTTCAAATGAAAGAGTTTAATGGTTGAGCCATGCTTTTGACCAGAGTTGCAATCCTACAAGTTTTATTAGTAAACGGTAAATGATTATCAAATAACAAAAACTTGAATAGCTTGAAATAGATTGCATGCTGCAATTTTACATTTAATTGAAAATCAAAAGCCCAAACCTATTAGCATAAAAAGAATTAAACACGAAATATGGGCCATAAACCAGTGTGCAGCAAATCATACATGGTTATAAAAATGACATCTTTCTTCCATTAGATTTTTTTAAAATGTTTTTTTTTTTTAATTTCATTTAATTTACGGAGAATAACAAGGTGATTTTCAAATACCTGTAAAGCTACCTGCTGCTGCGCCTGCAGCAATACACTTTCCTGCTCTGGTCTAGGCTGTACTGCACCTTGGTTTGCACGCCTGACTGTAAGAGTTTTATCTCCCATCTTGATGCCATTAAGTGCTGCACATGCAATGTCAGTAACAGAGAGATCTTGATAAACACAGAAGGCATAGCCTTTTGAGTTGCCAGTTTCCCTGTCCTTGACAAGATCAAAACCACGTAAAGGGCCAAATGACTCCAGCAACTCCCGCACCTGTGCTTCAGTAAAATAGTAGGGAAGACCACCAACAAAAATACGATCAGGTCCTTCGAGGCCTCCAGCAGAACCAGGCATTAGGCCAACAGCAGCAAGGTTAAGGTTGGGGTTGGGCTGGCTTGGGCCAAGAGCTGCAGCAAGAGAAGGGTTGTAGTCACTTGGCCTTCTAACCTTCACAGGTGCCCCCTGGATCCACATGAGAATCTTAGCAGAATATGGCTAGAGGAAAAGTTAAATAGCTAAACAGAACAAAAGACATTATTTGACTAGATTCAGCTGGACAAATCCTTACCTCAAAAATAATGCCATCTAAGGCCATTGCATTACTTGCTTCCTCTACAGACCTCATTTCCACAAAAGCAAATTTCTTCTCATGGTTTATATATACGTTAACAACAGCATCGCCTTCAAAATGGAATAGATAGATGAGCATTTATTCGCAATGAATGGATAATCGATCAAGGAATGTGATTAAAAAATTCTCACCTGGACCAGCAGTGTTTCCCCCAATGGCCGCCATAACTTGGCTAAAAAATGTTGCCACCGACTGTAAACAAATACTTTTAAGGACAAATTTACAGTTATAACTGACATTCAAATTGTTGCTAGCTTTTTCAAGCTCCTGAATAAAGCATTATGAATCATTCTACACATTCATTCCTGTGATAGTATTCCTTTATTCTTACTTCTATTCTAATTTAACTTGAGCCCAAAAAACAGCTTGCAGTGTAGGAAATAAAAATGCAAGCAAAGTACTGAACTAAAATAACATTGTTTAGTATTATGTAGGAACACAAGCTTTTCCTCATTAGTTGATAAAAAAGAAGGAAAAATGAAAAGCAACAGGTTGTAAAATTAAACAGTTAGCATTTACCGCTATCAGCATCTTCCTCCAAAATTAATCAATTAATTAAAAGAAAAAAACAGTAATATAAAAAAATATACTTTCGAAGGGAAGCATGATGGAAAATAGTTACAGGATTGAAACACAAATCACAATTGACTCTTCATTGTTTGCATATGAATTGTGAGATTCCAAAACAACAAATGCAATTTGAACTTACCATGCTTGATTAGAATCACAGAGAATTTTTGTTAGCTCACTGTCCAATTCAAAGACTGAAATGACAATTAAAAGCCACTCAGTTCAAGATCTACTGCCAAACTAAGTTTGGTTTAAAACAAAATAAGAAGCCTGAGAAGTGCTGTCAAACCAGTACTCCACTTTCTTTACTTTATCCTCCAAAAAAAAGACTTCGAGAAAGTTGGTTTACTTCACTGGTGTTTAAAATATCATTCACAAGCTCAATATTCCCAAATAAGTTAATATGACCGTAAATCATGAAACACCATAACACATATTTTACATCTAGTTGAATAAGGAATCCTGTGATCCAAAACTCAATATAAACAATTTACCGCATGAAAAAAGTAAAGATCACAGAAACACTTCGAGATTTCCAACAGGATGAATGTGGAATGCAGGACAGCCACCATGGGCCCGGATCTCCATTTCCATATTTTTAACCACTGGATACAAGACTTCAGGAGCTTTGATTGTTTGATTGGTGTGAAAGGTTTTTTTTTTTCCTTTTTTCGCACATGCAAAACAAAACATTAGCAACTCACCACACTAGACAGTCTAGCAACCAATTAGCACGCTGCACATTTATTATCTCATAAATAATAAATGACAAAATGTACTTGCTTCCTTATCCCATCACCACCATAACAAAATGACAAAATGTGCTGGGCTGCAAAAGGATATATAGAACCAAATTAACTCAAATGGCTCAATTGCCCAACACAAAGCAAGACTTGTAGCTCAAGGCTATAAGCACAAACATGGTTTTGACTATAAGAAACTTTCAATCCTGTGACAAAAAAGCCAACCATTCCCATACTTCAAACATATAACAACACACCAAAGTCTTAGCTAGAGGTCTGCAATGCCTTTCTCCATGGCACTCTCAACAAAACAGTGCATATGATGTAGCCACCTAGATTGCTAGATCCCCAACATCTTACTCATATATTTCTACTTAAAAAACCGTCGAGGGATTGAAACACTCTCCACCAATGGTTTGCCACATTCTCCACCTATCTGCAATAATTCAGCTTCACCACAAGCAATGTCGATCCACCTCTGCTTCTCTACAATCAGGACAATATTCAAATGTATATACCTAGTTATTTTGATGACATACTCCTCACTGACAACAACGCTAACTCCATCACAAATTAACTTCATTAACTCCATGCTGAATTCAGCAAGAGTAATTTAAGTTAGGTATCTTATTTTCTTGGTATTCAAGCATCGTCCACACCATATGAACTTTATGTCAATCAAACCGACTGCCAAAGTCATTTTGCACCACCCAAGTATATGTTAAACTGCAAACTCATTTCCAACCTCTATTCAACAAAATTTCCATCCACCAGCAATCCTATAACAAAACCTTTACTGCCACCTTGCAAGCTCAGTACAATACTTAGCCATTGCCCCAACTAGACATTTCCTAGATCGTTAATAATGCCTTCCAACACAAGCTCAATCCCTTAAAAAGCCACTTTTGGTATACGGCTAGTCCGATTTATCAAAGAAATTACACTTCATGGCTTGCCCATCTACAACACCAAGCTTCTTCTACAGTTTTATTCTTATATCAATTGAGCTAGTGATCCCAAAAATCAAAAATCAACATCCAAGTATTCTGAATTTATGGGCCTCACTCTCATATTGTGATGTGTTGATAAATATTCTATAGTGGATAGCTCTTCAACTGAGGCCAAATACTGGTTTCGTGCCACAATTGCTATAAATGTAGTTTGTCTAAGATGTCTTCTCCAGGACTTCAACCCAATCACTCAACCAGCTCAGTGCACTTTGAAAAATATCTCTCAACACTTGTGCTCGTCAATAATCTTATTTTTCATGCCAAGACCAATCACACCAAAGTCAACTATCACTTTATTAATGATTGCACTAAATCACAAGCCATTGAAGTGCATTATATTGCTACTCAAGATCAAACAGGTAAAATTCTGATCAAATCTCTTCCCACCAAAAAATATATATGGCTGCAAGGCAACTTAATGATCCATCAATGGCCCGCTAGTCTGCAGGGAGGTGACAAGCAGCCTGCTATTGATAAGCTTACAGCAGATAAGGAGCTGGCAGAAGCTTCAACCAGCTCTGATAACCTTAGCATCATTGCCAAACACTAGTGCAACCTCCGTCTTCTCTGGCAGAGCATCACATACGTTAATCTTAAACTATCCATTAAAGCTCAGCCAGTCGATTGTAACCATTTTTGCCATATTCTAATTTCCCTAAGCCTGAATCCTGTATATATTCAAACTCTGTTTATCCTTACTACATTGCAAATAGGGCTGTAAACGAGCCGAGCCTGAGCGAGCCCAGGCCCGGGTCGTGTTCGGCTCGTTCGAATCTGGCTCGTGTTTGAAATCGGCTCGTGTTCGAAATGACTCGTGAACAGTGTGTTCGTGTTCGGCTCGAATAACATTTTCATGTTCGTGTTCGGCTCGAAAATGGCTCGTTAGAATATAAAATTATTTAATAAATATTTTTTTTTTAAAAATAATAATTTTGTCTAAAAATTTTTCAAGGACAAATTTCATACAAAAATTCAGAGATTATGTTAATTTATTTTTTACAAAAAATTAATTAATTATAATTTGTAATATTTAATTTTATGAATATGTATTATGTATATTTATATATATTTATTTTCGAGCCAATTCGAGCCGAACACGAGCGAACAAACTTTTGTTCGTGTTCGGCTCGTTTCGTGTTCGGCTCGTTAGGCTTAACGAACGAGTCGAACACGAGCTGCTTAATGAGCCGAACACGAGCTGTTCGCGAACAACGAGCCAAATTGACAGCCCTAATTGCAAAAGAAAAAAAAAAAATATTAGCAAACTATTTTACTTCTTCTTCAGACTTGGCATTTCTTCTCTCTATTTTCATCTATCACCTTTAGCTTCTTATATTGAAGCTCTTCTATTTCTAGAAGGCTAAAATCATGTCAGCTATCGCTTAAGAATGCCATATCTTGTAAGGGTAAAGTAATGCCGTAAATGATGAATCATAGACATTTTCACAGGAAATCCTACAAACGTATATCTCGTGAAAGATGAAACAATTTTTTAAAGTTGAATTTTTTTTAAGCTAGCATTATCAAGATTAAAGTTGGCACCGGTCCTTAACTCCTTGCTTATTTGCAGCCTTCCTTACAAAGGACATGACATGAGTATATTATCTGAGGCTCTTTGCACATTAAAGCCAGAGGTGATAACCTTTTTTTATCACTATTGCTATGATATTTAACCTCCTACGATTCTATTATGCTTAGGCCAGAGGAGGCAGTTTCCTACTTTCTTTTGGGATTGCAAAAAGAGAAAGGCATGTAGAGAGTCGTTAAATAAAATTTATAATAGGACGCGCAAATCCTTATTCTTATGGGATTTAATTCTTTAATCAAATGAGAAAGTTAATGAATTATTCGAGAGGCCATTTTCTTGTATAAATGTGGAACCACTTTTCTAGTAATTTCTTGGCCTATTTTCTTGTCTTTTCCTAATTCTTCTTTCTATTTTCTTTTTCAGCATTGGTTTGAAATCAACAATCTGTTTAATCAAATTTGTAATAATATGGTTTTATGCCAGAAACATAAATTCATTTGTGTAGGGCTTTTGTGATCCTGATTATAGTAGTTAGTTCATACTATAAGGCTAAAACCATTCTATCTGAAATTGATTGTAACAATGCTATGGGCCTTTATTGATGTAGCCATTAACGTAAATAATAGTCTGTATCCTAAGAATTTTCTGTATTTGTTGCATAATTTTGAGCATATAATATCAACTACATATTAAAATTCAAGAACCTAAGAAGTTCAATATATTGAGTAACTCGGACCTAATTGAGCAATTAATTAACCCCAGCTCTCAAACACAAATAAAAACATATCTATTCGTTTCAAATACTTCATTCTTATCTATACCCTCCAATTACTTGGAACAGGTCATTCTACACAGTATGGAAGGATAGCATTACAAGAACTACCTCAGAATGAAAAATAGTCGGTGTTTTACCAGCCAAGCTAAGAAAAAAGGATCTGTTTTCTAGAAATTGCATTTACTCAATCGAAGTGCAACATTTTAATAATTTCATACACAAATCATACTTGTAGCAGAAACCTAAAAGACCCATTTTGCAAATTGAGAGCATATTAATCTGAAGGTATGCAGTAATACAAATCAAGTAGAATGCCTATATAACAATCATGCTTACTAAATGATGCACAAGAAAGAATAAATAACAACACATGAACACCTACATAATTACATACGCAAATCATACTTGTAGCAGAAGCCTAAAAAGATCCATTTTGCAAATTGAAAGCATGCTAAGCTGAAGGTGTGTAATAATACAAATCAAGTAGAATGCCAATATAACAATCAGGCAAAGCTTACTAAATGATGCACATGAAAGAATAAACAACAACGCATGAAAGTCTTGAATCGACAATGAACACCACTTCTACAGGAAAATATACAAGTATAAAGCCATTGTATAAATTATAACCCAATATCAAAATAGAAAGGAAAAAAAAAACCATAAATAATGCTTGACTCATACATGTGTATATCAAAAAAGCAAATAAAATTTAATGAAGGAGATTAAAAAAGGCTTTCAAAAGTACAGTAACTGTATGAAATCAAAGCAATAATAGAATCAAACCATGGCTAGAAATGCTATAAAACAAGAAAATCATAAAAAAAAATTAACAAATGGTAAATCTAAAAAAAAAATAATTTGCAGAATTGAAGTGCCAGCATAGAGCAGCTGAATGTTCCAAAAAATATCTTTTGCTGACCATCACTTTATGGCAAAGAAGCATGCTGTGCACAACCACGCGTTTAGCAACATTAATATTTACATAAAATCTAGTGAATAAGACTATGGCTCCAAAAGATATATGCTGCTACATCATGCAGGACATGCACAAAAAAGAGGGGGGAGGGGGTGGTACAGTTTCAAAGGGCACAAACCTGTTCATTAGCAGCAGGGGAGAGACCTCCAACGTAAACTCGCCGAGCATGTCGAGTTGCCTGAAAATTTCAAAGTTATGCTCGCTAAAAACAGCATAACGAAGAATTATAGAAATGGAGACCATACCTGCTGTGTCATAGCTTGCACTGGCATTACTGGAAGAGGGAACTGCATGCACAAAATTCATGCTTTAGATATGGTAAAACTACAGAAAATGTTCCAATGTATTTAAAATAAGATTTACACACATACCACTCAATTTCTATTTATTTACATATCTTAAACCTAAACTTTAATTTTTACAGTTATACCACCCGAATCTTTCATACCACACAAAACTAACACTATTGTAACTTTTAAAAAATGAAATACGCCTTTTCATGCAGAGGGAATGTAGCATGTATGTAAAAATTAAAATTATAGGTGTTGGATATGTAAATACAAGAATTGAGTGGTATGTATGTAAATCTTCCCCAAAATAATTAAAATCTGAATGATTTGGTTAATGAAAGTAACAACCTGCCCAGCTGTTAATGGAAACATGCTCGGAAACATTCCAGGAACTGTTGCTGGTGCCCCAGGTATCTGGCCTATATAACCAATTAGATGCTACAACAGATAAATCATATTACCCAGCCATAAACAGAAAAAAAAAAGGAAGCAGCATAAGCTTGTTTTGCCCATTGGCGATAACTAATTTTTGCCTTCTTCAAATAAGAGCTCATTTTAGAAAAAAATAACTAGTTAAATACTGGAGAATGTACTCATAAAAACTACCAAAGAAAATAGCTGCCGGTTGTGTACTGATTCCTCCTTGTACATAAAAGCAACAGTAGCTGGCTCACGCCCATTGGCAGCACAGTGGGACAAGTAGCCCAACATTGCCTTCTTACGACAATATTTATATACAAAACAAACAAAAAACCACCAAAACAAAAGAACAAAATTTCTGCTCAGTTACAAATATAAAATCAAAGTACAATAAGGAAAGAAAATCATTCAAAAAATTATTATGAATTAAACTTTTAGTAATCAGAGAAACGCTAAACTAAGCTTTAAATAATTATTATTCACCGGTACAACATCAAGGAGATTGAGATGAATTTTCAAGTTAGCTGCCAACTTAAAACATGCATTTACAACAGAAAAGCATGGCTTAAACAGATGGGAAATCTACCTGGCATAGCAGCACCAGGTATCATAACAGGACCAGAAGGTGCCATGTCAAATCCGCTAAGGCGCTTACTACATAAGAGGAAAAAGCATAAATAAAATAAATTAGAAATAGCTCTGCAAAAGTTTCTTAGGAATCAGCAACAAAATTTGGGACATTAAAACAGTGTTCATCTTTTAAATCACACAACTCCATAAAATCAAAATAATGAATTTAGTTGTAAGTCTATTCACAGTAGAATTTTAAGCACATGTAAATACAATTCTTTATAAGCAGCTCAAAAGTTTCAACATGATAGAAAGAAAAAAAAAATAGCAGTAAAGTAAAAAAAAAAAATCTACTTTTTTGATATAATAAAATCCTTGAACAAGCTTATTTTGAAGCTAAATCAATTAAGTATTCTTTTCATTAAAAACTAATTGAATCAACAAAAACAGTAAGACATATACCTCTTTGACCTTGAGCGAGAACGAGACTTTGATCTATGATCAGATCGACCCTTTGACCGAGATCGAGATCTATGTCTACGGCGACCCTCTCTGTCTCTATCATAGTCCCTATGCCTGGAATGAATATTTCATTATGACTAAATCATTTTTATACAGAGAAACATGCATACATTAAGCAACAAAGTTCACCATTTATTTCAACAGAAAATCATAGCTAAAAACCCGAAATGCGCATAGAAAAAATGCAAGCAGCCTTCAAACTGGAAATAGCGATAACAGCAAAAGTGTTAGCTGAAAATATTTCATTTAGAAGATGCAATATGTTGTACAATCTGGAAACTATAGTTTAGCTAAGAACTAACAGCTTTAAAGTGTAAGAAAACTATATTCCAAGTGAAATATTTTAAATATCATTTTTAGATAAGACGCAAATTGCTGCAAATATGCAACATAAATATTCTCAGTGAAAATTTTGACAGCTGATGGTCTATAAATCAATTTTAGCTGATACATATTGGACATGATTATTGACAAAGAAAATACAAGTTTCTAGAAAATGAAAAAAAAATCTAACAACTTTAGCGTGCTACATGAAAAACAGTTTGTTGCATTACATTAGGCAATTGCAAAAAATGAAAAAAACACAAATACACTAGCTAAAAGGGCTAGCATATGGCTGATAAGGGAGCACGGCAAGCTCCAAAATGAATGAATACTATGATATACGTTAAAAGAAAAACTTGATTGAATTTTCACACTGGAAAAATTTATTTAATTTGATTATGGGATCCAACAACCAAAAAATAGATTGTATTACTGAAAAATCATTCAATCTTCAACTAATGTAAGCACTAGGAGGAAGTAGCTTGCTTCTTAATTAAGTTGTCCTGAGAAGAAGTTGCCATTAGAATAGCATGAAATAGCTCTATGAGCTAAGCATGTCCATAGAACATTTGCAATTCTCTCTAAAGAAAGCTCGACATAAATTGACTTACTTAAAAGATAAATATCATTCTAAGAGTTGTTGAGCCATCCTCATTAACTCAGTGTTGGAAATGTGGCTTCTATTATTTATCCTACATTTATGTAACCATTTAGCTGATTACAAGGATTATATCAATAAAAACATCTGAAATGGCAATAACAAAGGGTTTGAACCTCGTGAGGTAACATTATACGTTCAGGTCCGAAAAAAATGTCAAATTGGGTTTAGGGTTGGAGGAAGTTCAATATGGCTTCGCTTGACAGAGAAAATTTGTAATTTTATAGGATGAGGCGAATCATCTAATGGTGAGTAAAACATTCATGGAAAATGTTTAATGAAAAACCACCAAAGAATTTTTAATGATGAAAACTAGAAAGAGTTCAAACTTTATTAAAGGAATTTAAAGAGCATGCAAGTCGTTTTTCATCAGTATTTCATAAAAATTCAACAATAAAATAATTTTAAAATTATGAAATTTCGATTAAAATCAACAAATTAGTAGACTTGAATTTGGAGAAAAACTACTCTAACATATAACATTTTTTTCTCAGTGAAGGGTGAAGAATCCACTAGTGGGTGGAATTTCATCTTTATTTAAATGTGATTTAAAGTTGCCAGCTTTACTAGAAAATGCATCTAGGTTGAAGGTATCTAAAATCATGTCGGTGGACAAATTATTGCCAAGTCTTTTCAATCCTTTTGAATAACTGTATACATCACTGATAATTTACTTAATTGGATTTGAAAGTCCTTGACTCGTCTTAAAGCTAAAATCCTATGTTGATTTATCCATTCAAAGAAAATTACGATTAATGTTCATCTTCATAAATTAGGAAACTGTTAAGACAATAGGATTGCTTACTTTAAGTGTCTTCAAAAAGGCCATGTCACATAAATACATTCAGAATACTTTTTTTACTGAACAAAATCCTGATTTACTATCTTTTGATGATGAGGCATTGAACATACGGAAGATAACGATTCAATCTTTAAAGATTGAGACGAGGATCATGCCAATCAAAATATTAGTAAAGTATGATGTAGGCTGACAGCCCAAGTTGCAAGTTAAGTTGGAAATGAACAGTGATTTTTTTATAGTGATGCTAACCAAACATAAGTGTAAGCCGTGATGGCGGAGTATTATTAATGGCATATCCATAGTTGCTTTGTTAAGGGCCAACCGCCTGACTACAACTAAATCCTTCAATGTAGATTGGTTCAAAAAGACCTCGTTATTGGTAACTGAAAGATGTCCAATAAACATCCAACTAAGAATTTATAAGAATAAAATGTGGTGTGGTGTTTTATCACAGATGTGAAAAATATTCTTATTGATAGGCTTTGATTATATGATCAAAATGTGATCCTTGCAAACATAAAAAAGAATGGTGTTATAATTAAACTTGATCTACTGAGGCTAGTTGAGAAAGTCTCCAAGATTATTCAAAGGCAAAACATGGAAATCAACATAAGAGAAAATATACATTACAAATTATGACTCTGAAGGAATTTGTAAACGAGGAAAAAGAATCTAGAGCAATCAGATTCTTAATCACTAGACAAGCCACTATGGAGAGTGACAACCTACTCAAATCCACTGAAACTGCCAAGCTCTCAGGATATGACACTAAGGAACTCCTTGAAAAATTACCCCTAGTGCACGTCATTCGATATGCAATTCATATTGTTCTGAGTGAGGAATTCTCAAATCCCCCCTTGCTATAGAATAAGCCAGAAAAACTAATCTGAAATAATAGGTTGATGAACTTCTTTCAAAAGAATTTATACGTGAAAGTTTTGAATCAATGCATAGTGGTTGTCTTATTGAATATAAAAAATGATGGCTCATCAATAATCTCTATGAATAGTTGTTATAAACAAAAATTGTGAATAGGTGAGTATTAACGGCTTCTTGATTTGATGATATGTTTGATAAAGGCAAAATATTTTAAAAATCATTATTTATAAATTTGTTATTTTAAATAAAAGTTCGATAAAATAAAATATTTAAAATAGACAAAAATCTCCGCGTAGGCAAGCGATTTTGCCACATCAGCATGCAAAATTGCCCGGTGATGTAGTGATTTCACCACGTAAATCGCTTGTTGTGGTGGCAATTTTGTAAAAAAAAATTATAGTTGAGGAAAATTATATATTATTATTGTTATATTTAGAAAGCCACAGCACTTAGCCAATTTAGTTCCACCGGTAAAAGTACAAGATTCTTAACATTATGATCATGGGTTTGAGCCCCATGGTAGGTGTTTTTCAATGCAGAATTTTAACTTAATTATTCTTTTTAATTATTTAATTTAACAAATAATAAATATAATATAAAATTTATTAAATATTATAATCTCAATTTAAAAAAAATTAAATAAATTTTAAAAAATTAATATTATAATATTAAATAAAATAGCTTTAATTATATGAATAGTTAAAAAATATATTTAAACTTAATTAGCCTTTTTAATTATTTAATTTAACATATAAATTAAAATTTTAATTATATGAAATGATTATATATAACAACTAATTATAATTAATTATTCTTTTGAATTATTTAGTTTAACACATAAATTAAAATTTTAATTATATGAAATAATTATATATAACAAATAACTAAAATTAATTATTGTTTTAATTATTTCATATAATTAAAGTTACTTTATTTTATATTATAATACTAATTTTTTGAAATTTTTTTTAAAATTAAGATTATAATATTTAATAAAATTTATATGATTTTAATTTATTTGCTAAATTAAATAATTAAAAAAATTAATTAAGTTAAAGTTATGCATCCAAGAACATCTACCATCGGGCTTGAAGCATGACCACAACGTTAAGAATCTTGTACTCTACCACCTGAACTAAATAGTCTAATTGTTATGACTTCATAAATATAATAATAATAATAATAATATATACTTATCAGCAAAAATATTTTTATTTTTTTCACAAATTCGCCGCCTCAACGGACAATTTCCCTATTGACGTGGCCAAGAAAAATCAACATGTCAGCAGGCGATTTGCATGCTGGCGTGTCAAAATTGCATGCTGACATGGTAATTTTGTCTATTTTAAATATTTTATCTTTTGAGTGTTTATTTAAAATAATAAATTTATAAAAAATACTATTTTTAAAATGTTGCCTAGATATAATTTAGGGATCATTGTTCTTCTTAAATATTATTAAATAGTTGCCACTAAATTCGAATAAACCCTAAAGATGAAAGAAGGATAGTTTTTAAGACACGACCAAGTTTTCTATGGTTAAGCTTCCAGATTTTGCAAAAGCTTTTAAAATATTGTGTGATGCTTCGAGAGTAGGAATTGGTAATGTATTGAGTTCCAAAAATCATTTCATTGCTTAGTTCAATAACCAATGATGTTAAACAAAATCACTCCACCTGTTGAAATGCAAACCTTAATATTAGCATCATTACATTATAACCACCAAACACTGCAATATTTGCAAGACAAAAATTGTAAATGTGCCTTTAGTTTTAAATATTATCTAGTGTCAAGAACAGAGCTACTTAAGCACTAAGTAGAACATTTATCCTACTTAGTATTGTGAAGATGAAAGTGACAAGGTTTAAGAATATAAAAGATAAGTATCTAGCATGTGTCGGCTTTCATCTAATCCATCTCAATCAAAAAACAATTAAATTTTATTGACTTAGATTTTACAAATTACTCTTAAAAGGTTTAAAATTACGCATTCATCATTCTAAGATTAATATGGGGCAATTACATGATGTTCATTAATTAATTTTTGAGGTCTTTATTAGGCTATTGTTGGGTAAGGAAAATATTATATTGACCTTTTTTTAAAAAATATCTCACTAGATAGTAAGTCAATACCAGATTTATTAAATTAAAAAAAGTTGTAAAGCAAACCCCAAACTTGTAAACTCCCCTACATGTGCCTAATGCATCGTGGTAAGGCTCGACATGGATTTAATGTTAGAATTACCCATGATTGTCTACGGATTTAATTCCACACTGATGGTAGTCAATGGGTTTTCAATAGCACATTTCATTTCATGTTCTATGAATTTTAGGGTCTGTTTGGGGCAGCTGTAGCTTATCCAGTTTCTGCTGATAAGCAGCTGATCCTGATAATCTACTGATGAGCGGCTGATCCGAATAAGTTGGTTGGTTGTTTGGTTAGCGCGTTTGAAACAGATTATTCTGGATAAATGACCACTCTGCCCCTGTTCTGGATAAATTATTTAGCTGTTTGTTTTGTGTGTTTTGTAAACAGCTTATTCGTAGATTTTTTTAGTTGAATGAATAATCTGTCACGCAGAATTTTGATGTACCTGTAATTTCTCAGCCCACCAATCATCTGGCGCATCCATTGTGCGCTTAACTGGATCCCAACCTATTCCCGTTGATCATTTTTTTCAAACCTTTTCAGATCTTTCTATATTTTCCAATCCTTCTTTAACTGATCTCACTTGTTCTTCAATTTCATACGATCATAATCTCTTCCGGTCACTTCCTTGAATTTAACCATAAGATAAGTAGTTTTTGCCACCCTTCTTTGTTAAAATAAGTAGTGAGTCTATTTCCCACATCAACCTCCCTCGGACATATATCACAAAATATAATAGTTACCTCTCTATCCCACATGGTCGATAATACAGCCTCTTTAGCTTTATTCATTGAGTTCTGTCAGATTAACGGATAAGCACAAACAATTTCTTGTCATAGCAAAAAATATTGCTACTACAAAATCCATAGCAATTGACAAATAATAATGAAACAATTTGCATGAAGAACCATTTACAAATTGATCGAAATTGTTACAGTTTTCAAAAAGAAAACTTTTTCTCGCATACATATTAAACAACTGATATTTTTTTTTCTTTCTTTCCGATGGTTCCTTTATGTACTCATTGAAGGGTTGAATAAAAGAATCTAAGCAGAAGATGTTCTCCGCATATCTCATTCTTGCCATGTATCCATGGCTTTGAGTTCATCATATAGGCAAGGTAACTTAAGTTTTACACCTATCCAATATGCTTGTAATTGTGCCCATTCAAAATTAAATTTTGTATATATTTGGCATTTTTTTCTAAAATGATAAAAATGAGTAATCATCCTGGAGTAGATCATCCCCATCCCAAGATGACATACAACGGTTAACAGTAAAATAAAAGATCATAAAAGCTTCCTCCATGCAATATCTAAAATTGATACATATGTTTGTAAGCAATGCAATGCCCAAGTCCTGCTCAGCTAGCAGTTGGTATGAAGGAAGAATAATATAAATTGCACTTCTTATAAAACTATTGTAAGTTTTGTAAAACAAATTTTTATGTGACACCCTAAACATTCTCATGGCCACAATCATACCGCAGAATGAGCAAAAACACCCAATTTGGATCCACTAATTTTACACCTCAGGTGTTTAGATCCATCATCAGATACATCAAATATCTCACCCGAAATGACCAAAAAAATCCTCTAAACAAAATGTCATACCGCTGCAAAAGATTTTCACTGATGAAAGATGAAACCGCTTCCCACAGCAAAAAATCCAAATAAACATATCAAACCAGAACGAGTGCAAACGACGAACATGGAAGACGAGACATTCTGTAGAGCGAAAAGCCGAAGAAGAAGATGGCAAAGGAGTCAAATGTCGAAGAACCAGAGGGAAAACGAGCCGGATCCGTAGGGGAGGAGCGCTTAGGGCATGAGTATTGTGAAGGATTCTCCACTGAAGGTGTTTGAGGGCAGGGTCACGGGAGCGAATGAAGGTCACAGGAGCGAATGAGGGTCAAGAGCAGATACGTAAAAATTATTTCGCAAAACGCGGACCACGGGGGTGTTTTCATAAAATTGAAAACTGAGTTTTGGATAATCTGACAATAAGTGCTAATCAAACGGAACGGCGGTGTTTTCAAAACGCCGCCCGCACTTTTAAGCTGCCCCAAACGGGTCCTTAATATCTTCAGCATTGGGCAAACAAGGTCAGGGGCTTAGTGGTAATAACAAATGAAGTCGATGGGAGTGGCGAACGAGAAAATGGGGTCATAGAGGTTATTGGCATTAACACTGTGAGTGGTGTTGGCACTGATGATCACTGAATGAACATGAGACACCATGGAAAGTTCCACGGCATTGACAACTTCAAGATAAGTGTTGGCATCTAAGCTAGCCTCAACAACTTTGAGGGCAAGATCAACAATTCAGCATGACACATGCACAAGAATAAGGCTTCACAAGAGTACGATGTATTATTAATTCACCTAATTTAAAGCAAATTCGGAATACACCAAAAAATGACCTATTTGAGAGCTTCAATTTTCCACCAAAAAAAATAAATAAATGAATGAACTTAACATTAGTCTCAACCAAAAACTTAAAACATGTTAAACTCTTGTATTTCAAATGAAATACACTCAAAATACTCTCAATCAAACAACCTTTTAATAACACTAGGAAAAAATCTCAATATGACTAAGAATAAAGAAAGGGTAACTAGGAATAGCTCATATGGGAGGGAAGACTCGAAAAAATAAAAGCCGTTACATGAATTGCATAAAAGAAGAAAAGTAAGGATAAGAAGAAAAAGAAGATTTGGTCAAGCTAACAAAATCATCAAATAATACCATCCTTGCCACTTCAAAAAGAAAAGAGTCCTCAAAGTGTCAGAACCAATCTGAAAGAAAGAGAGAATCGAAACTACAACAAGTTTTGCTAATCTGGCACAAACTCAAACTCGCTACAAAACATCAAACATATGGTACTAAAATATGAAAAATACATGCAAGCTAAGTAATCAATTTTAAGGAAACATCAAAACCTCATTCATTGATCCAAACAAACACTTTCATAAGCCCATCCACCAGATAACCATTTCTAAATTACAATCAATGAAAAAATTTCAATAAAGCCGGTGCCATTTGATGGTTTATAAATATTACCCCACTTTGATGAAAAAAATCACCAGTTGATGCTACCTAAAAGTCCCTAATCTCTACGTTTGTATCAAAAATGTTATTATCGCATAAAAACCAATAACCAATAAGGAAAATTGTGATGCTTCAACACTAAATTTTAAATTGTACAATCTATATTGTCCAAAAGTAAAGAGCATCTAAATCGATCAGCAAGAAAATCAAAATTGCATGCTTGAAATAGTTGTGAAATAATATATAATAGCACACATGCAAGATAAGCATACATACCTATCATAGTCTCTATCACGAACACGATGGCGATCACGATCATCTGATCTTCCACGGGCAGGCTCTCTCCTTTCACTTCTATCCCTGTCTCTATCCCTGAGGTGGCTTTCCCTATCACGATCCCTACCCCAATCTCGATCTCTATCCCTATGCCGCTCTCTATCCTTCTCCCTTTCCCTGTCTCTGCTCTTTGAAGAATCTCTTTCATGATCTTGAGAATCATGCTGCAATTACACAAACATATCCAAATGAGAATTAAAAAAATATAAAATAAATTTATAAATAATCTTTGCATTCACTATTCCACATCAATAATAAACATTGTTCTAATTAAGAGTTGGCATGATTCATAAATCACCAAAATTCCACCTGGTAACATTAAGTGTTGCCATGGGTAGAATCTATAAAAAGTTTTCTATTTTAGAAATTGTTATGTCACCATCATCAACATGAATGAAATTGATTGTCATGATTATTATTTGAATTCAAGAAGACATTTGCTCCACTTTTCATTAAGGCTATGATGTAAGGAATAAAGTTCTAATTATTTTATAACCATGGATCACTTAAATTAAGGGGGTAGTCAATTATACAACCAATTATAAATATTTTGAACGTTTCCATTCCCTCCAAGAAATTATGTAATATTATGTATTTTATTGCTTAATATGGAGTTATATAAAAAAATATCATGTTGAATAGAAACCATCGAATGTGTTACTTGCATGTAATGTAAAAAATAGTGTGATTGTTCTTTCCATCATGAAAACTTTAAAACTTCCATCAAAATTGTCTTCAAAATAATTCACATTGTTCTTCTTTATAGTGTCCATCAACTTCTCTATTATTTTTTTTTTTTTTATATTGTCATATGTAACCCAATTTTCATCTCCATTATTTGATACCACAGCTTAAATCTTAACATCTATTACATGTGAGGTAAAGTCCGGTAAATTCTACTTCATATGATATTAGTTGTGTTTCTAATTTCTCTTCATGGCAAGTTGTGATTCATCAATTTTCCGAGTTCTTTGTTATCAACATTGCAAAAAGTTAAGGACTTGAAGTGTTTAGAATTGATTATTTAATAAGTGCAAATCCTTCTTGAAATTTTGTTTGGAATGAATAAAAAAAAATTATTGTGTTAAAGATGGTTATCCAAATATTCTTAGCTAGTTTATAACTACTTTTCTTACTTGCTTTTGCTTCCTTGGTAGTTGTGTGTTCTTTCTTCCACTATTATTTTTCGATTTAACATGCAAATAATACTATATCAACCTATCACAAGCATTTAAAATTCCAAGGATAGGGTTCCTTGAAGAGTAATAAAAAATAATACAAAACAAGAAACCTGCCATAAAAATCTAACTTTTGCAAAAATCTTATCTTCAATAATCAATATGAAGAGATTTTTTAGAAGCCTTATAATTGGCTCCATTGTCATGTATGGAATTGGTCATCAAATTAGAAACATGGAAAAACTCAAAAAACAATCCATTTATAAGAAAATAAAATCATCGGCGCTAAATGACAATTTTTCTATTTTAAAAATTGATATATTGCCACCATGATCATAGAAGATATGTATTGCTATCATGATTATCTTGAAAAAAAATTCAAGCTTCAATGTCATCATTCAAATAAATAAATATTATTTCAGTTAGAGAAAAAACATGCTAGCAACAAATTCAAATAAGAGAGGAAAAATGAAGGAAGATATTAATTGTCATAAAAATAATTGTTGGGATTCACTCTATGTCTAATTAGGGGAGGACAAGTTTTTAAGTAATAAAACATGTAGGGGCATCGACTACACTTATCATTAAGACTCCAATGTAATGAATGAAATTTTAGATGATATATAATCACTAGTCCCTTCAATCAACCAATGAATGAAATTTTGGAGCTTTTTACTCCATAAAATTATGTAATAATGTTTATTTAATCTAATAAGTGAGCTGTCTTAAAATATCATGTCAGTTCGAAGTTAAGTGTCGCTTGTATAAAATGAAAGATAAGCTCTTTGGCTTCCTCCTATGAAGGTACTTCGATGAATTCCCTATAAAATATTATTTAGTTCTATTTAGAGACCCTTGTTATCTTTATGTTGTCATGGAAGGCTCACCCTCCATGACTCCATCAACGTTAAATATGGGTACAATTTTTATCGTCCAAAATCCTTCGTTTCCTTCCCCCAGCTCCCAATCAGTGGAAGAAAACCCCTAAGGAACAAACTAAAAGAGACGATCTACAGAACTACCAAAAATTGTATCTAAGAAAGTCACATCTAAAACCCCTAAGGAACAAGTTTTGCAGTATTCATTGATCTTAAGAAAGTCTACGATCATAAGGACGCTTTAAAGTTAGATAGGGATCGGAGAAATTGACCTGATGGCTTCCGCGGTCGTCAAAGCCACTGCTTCGCGTTGGCGGGGAGGGGACACCATAGTCCTGGTAGCCGCCGCCGTTACCTTCATATCGCCCCTCGAAGTCCGCCATGAAAGATCTCTTCTACCCTTGTGGCACCGCTCCTTCGTTTGCTTATAATCGAGTCTAGGGCAAGTTCTTGCGGCATTAATAAGAAGGAAGATTAAAATAGATACCACTCACTCGCTATGTATTTACACATCTGACCCTTAAATTGTAAATTTTGTATATATTTACAATTTTATAATGAAAAATTATATTTAATTTTTTTAAATTTAAAATAGCAATATTTTTATATGATATAAAAAAATTTAAATGATAAAAATATAAAAGATAAATTTTAAATATTAGAACTGTATATATATAGAAATTGGGTGATATGTATTTAAATGCGCGAAGAGTTTACTAATTGAAGCAGTCGTTTTAATGACAAAATTTTAATGTATTGGTTTTTTCTTTAGGAAAATTAACATGAATATCATATAATCTAAACACACACATAGTCATTCCTAATATTAATTTAAGCAAACATCCAACATAGTTCATGCTACATAAGAGAAACATCTAGAGGTATCTATGAATTACGCTTAAGCTTTATTCAAATAATATTTTAACCTTGTATGAACCATGTTGAATATGGTTCAATCATGATCTAAGCATTGTTTGATTATACTGTGAAAAATGATTCGAAAAAAGTTCAAACATGACTTATAATATATCAAATTATAACGTTTAATGAAGGAGTGCTTAATTAGAATCTCATGTCATTGAAATTTGTTCGAATAAAAGTCAAATAATTTTCAAGCAATATTTATTCTATATTTGAACTGCGCTCAAAACTATGTTGATCCATATTTGAACATTGTTCTTATAAGATTTGAACAAACATATATTAAATAAAATTTAAGTATAATTCAAATATGATTTGAGCATGTTTTAAATAATAAGCTAACATTGAAAGATATAAATTTGAGCATGGTATGAATATAGATCAAACAATATTTTAATAATAATCAAATAGTATTTAAATATGGATTATAACACAACATCAAATTATTCACAACACAACAATTGCAATACAATAAATCATAAGAGATTTAATATATTAGCACAATTGTTAAAACATAATAATTACAATATTGTAGATACTAGATCCATAAAAATTTAAGTTAAATATTGTATATTCTTATTACCATTTATCGTTGAACGTATTTATTGCTCAATATTCTTATGTATAACTAAAAGGGATAAATTGGCACCCCTTTCCTTTCAGCTTATTTACTTATACATATTTCTTCTTCAACTCCTCTATTTCATGCCTATATTTAGCATAATCATTAAAACAAAATAATTACAATTTTGTAGATAATAGATCCATAAAAATTTAAGTTAAACATTGTATATTCTTATTGCCACTTTTCGTTGAACATATTAATTGCTCAATATTTTTATGTATAACTAAAAGGTAGAAATTGACACCCCTTTCCTTTTTAGCTTCTTTACTTATACATATATCTTCTTCAACTCCTCCATTTCATACATATATTAGCGCAATCGTTAAAACATAATAATTACAATATTGTAGATAATAGATCCATAAAATTTTAAGTTAAACACTGGATATTCTTATTGGCACTTTTTGTTGAACATATTAATTACTCAATATTCTTATGTATAACTAAAATGGATAAATTGACACCCCTTACCTTTTTAGCTTCTTTACTTATACATATATATTCTTCAAGTCCTCTATTTCGTACCTATATTAGCACAATCGTTTAAAAAAATAATTAAAATATTGTATATAATAGATCCAAAAAAAATTAAGTTAAACACTATACATTTTTATTGCCACTTTTCGTTGAACATATTAATTGCTCAATATTCTTCTGTATAACTAAAAGGGATAAATTGACATTGCTTTCCTTTTTAGCTTCTTTACTTATATATATATCTTCTTCAATTCCTCCATTTCATACATATATTAGTACAATCGTTAAAACATAATAATTACAATATTATAAATAATAGATACATAAAAATTTAAGTTTTAACACTGTATATTCTTATTGCCACATTTCGTTGAACATATTAATTGCTAAATATTCTTATGTATAACTAAAAGGGATAAATTGACACCCCTTTCCTTTTTAGCTTCTTTACTTATACATTATCTTTTTCAACTCCTCCATTTCATACCATGCAGCATATCTCTTACTTTATACGCTTTATCTCTACATTCTAATAAGTTAAAGAGTGGGCCAATAGTGGACACATCACTCTGCATCCTTGTTTGTTCTTCTGTATATATAAGGCTCCAAACAAGAATGGTTAAAGTATATAATTTAAGTTGTATCATTATTTGATTATTCTTTAACCTAATTCGGTTACTCGTTCACTCTTGAACAATGATAAAATACTAATTTATCCCTTAATATGGTGGAATGAACTTATTGTGTTTCCATTACCT
Source organism: Phalaenopsis equestris (assembly GCF_001263595.1). Classification (NCBI taxonomy): domain Eukaryota; kingdom Viridiplantae; phylum Streptophyta; class Magnoliopsida; order Asparagales; family Orchidaceae; genus Phalaenopsis; species Phalaenopsis equestris. The sequence continues at coordinate 2,765,452 of NW_018164536.1, forward strand.
TGCAAAGTCATTTATAAAAAAATGGGTTGTTTACTCTATTAATAGCTCAATATGGGATGGGATAAGCAATAGTATGCATAATAGACTCCTTGATGTACTTCTCATTAGTTGTATGCACTAACATAGCATGAAAAATCACAAAGAAAAAAAAAGCCTCTGAAATAAATTTGGAAAATTGCAAACTAGTGCTGGAAAAAAATACTCATATCTTTATTCACAATCAATATCAAAGAATTCTTTTGCATAAAAACTTTGTTGTTCTTTTGTCTAAAAATTTAAGATGCTTTATCCCCAAAAAACTAAAATCAACATTTTCTCAACTCTAGTGCACTTTAAAGTCATTGTCTTGATGAAGAATGTTCAACACTAAACATTATAACTAGATATGCATTAGCATTGAATTATTGGGCTCATGAACTCACACTATTCCTTTTCCATCTCATTAGTATTTTCTTTCATGCTTTCCTATCCTGTGGGTATAAAAAATGCATCTTCATCTTTACCAATATAAAACATGCATGTTAAGATAATATTGGCTTTCTCATGATTAAGAAGATATCAACAACAAAAAAGCTTGAACTTTCACACATCATCTATGTAAATACACTTAAAAAAAACTTCTATTGCATTGATATATTTAAGTTTTTGTCCACACCAAAGTAATTATCTAGCAAACTTAGTTCCAATCATTTGTTGTAACTCACTGTCAAATGCAATTTATTAAATTTAGCACAATAATCAAAATTAACTCTGTGATTCAAAATTTCGTGCTATTTCCTCTAATATTGAACATGATATTGTAATTCTAATTCTTAATATTATCAATCATAAGCAATAATAATTAATAAACATGGCACAAAAAAATTACATTTTAAAAAATTTAAATAATTGATTAAAAAGAAATCCGTCAATATTTAAAGCAAGGTCATTAGTCTTAAATTGTCTAATGAATTTTTTCACAACACAATAACTCTATATACAACTTGAAGACTATACATCTCAACCAGTATAATCAAATCATAATCATACACCTCAAATAAGGGTCTTTTTGGGGCAGCTCTTATTAAAAAGCTGTTATGCAATAGCTGTAGCAGGAAGCTGCTGCGGATGAGCTGACTGTATGTTTATTTTTGCAGTTTTAAAGTTATTGTGTTGCAACTGTTTTATGAACAAATGATCTTTTAGCCCTTATACTATGGTATTGTTTATAACAAAACAAATCGTGCTAGCACATTCCATACTTGAAAACAAATGTCCAGCTGGAATATTACAAAATAAAAAAAGACACCTCACAAAATAGTGAGTAGCATGACAATCAAAATAAATAAAAAATTAAAATAACAAATAACAATATGATAATAATATTTTTAAAATATAGTTTGTTAATGTCACGAGATAATCCATCATCCAACAAAACTCTCCACACCCATCTATAAAAGTCATAGTTCTTTGTTATTTTCTTTGGACACCGGTAAAACTGTCTCCTATAATTACGTGATCATCGCGGAGGAAGCAGAGAACATTATAGTCCACTGTAGTAGTACGATGCTCTAGAAGTATCGAAAGTCATTGAGGTTATTTTTTCTTTGAAAGTTTAAAACCACAATGCGTAAGCCCTTAGATGCAATATTAGTAATAAAGAATATTAGAAGTAATCAATTTAAGTTTTATGAAACGGTGAGGTCTCAGAAAACATACTATAAACCGACGAATATGCTACTGCAATAAGACAACGAACCTTATTTAAAAAAAGAATTCTTAATTTCATTTAAACGACATAATACCCAACTTTCACATTTTCCACATATTCATATCACAAAAATCCATCCAGAAGAACCTCAAAAGCCATAACACTAAAAAAAAGAAGAGAAACTTGGTTGTTTTCAACGTGATTTCACATGTATCAAGAACTAATAGCAATATATATCAGTAAGAAGAACCCATAAGGTCGAATATCTCATCATAAACCCCCAAAACAAAAGATAAAATATGTAATAAAAATTTACATTACAGATTATACGCACGATTGACTCATAGGCCATCTAAGTGTGAAGAAACACACACAAAAGAACTGAAAATAACATTGAGATTAAAAAAGTCCATCATTACATAAATGATTAATACAATAAACAATAAACATTTGCATAACAAATTACAAATAAAGTAACACAAAAAAAAACACAACCACTCCATTTAACCACCAACAATGGCATCTGTAACTTACTTCCTCAACTCTTTCATTTCCCTTGCATCTTCCCCATCCTAAGTGCAAGTCTCAAGAAAATCACTTCAGCCTGTGATAAAGATTATCATATGTGATATTCATATACTTCAACAAGGACATGTGAATGATCTTCATCAGCCCTATTGAAGTTCATATCGCTACAAAGGATGCTACCGAATATAGTTGTGTAAAGCTTTTGCGACAACCACAATCTACACTTGATTAGAAAACATATATACCAACATATCCCACAATATGCCCCATTTTTTTCTTTGAAACTCTAAGTGTTCTTTCAATGATATCACGTAAGGATGAGTGTTTCTTGGTAAACATCTCTTTCCTACCCCAAGCGATAAATAAATTTGTTGGCCTATTTCCTAACTCCACTTCTTTAAGACAGAGATCACAAAATATTATTTTAACATCTTTATCCCACATGCAGACAAACCAGTTTCTTGTACCTTTATTATTATGATACTGACATGAAAAATAACCAAGCAACAAAAATGTATAGTAGAGGAAAAATAAAGTGTCATTTAACATATCATAACTAAAAAAGCCAACTAAAAGGAAACATCACAACAAACCACGAACACCCACACTACCACTAACAACACCACCCCCAACATCAACACACACCACCAAAAACACCAGTGTCATGCACTGAAAAACCAACCCCAACATCTACACACACCATCAACTGCACCACCGACGTGACATTGAAGAACCTCCTCCAACATCTACACATACCATCAACAACACTACCGCCGTGACAATGAAGGACGACCCCCAATTTCTACACACACCATCAACAACACCACCACTATGACACTGAAGAACCACCGCCAACATCCACATACATCACTACGATGACAGTGAAGAACCACCCCTAGCATCTACACACACCACCAAGAGCACCACCACCATGATACTTACGAATCAACCCAACATCTACACACACCACCAAGTGTACCACCGTCATGACACTGAAAACCCACACCTAACATCTACACACACAACCAACAACACCATCATCATGACACTGAAGAACCGCCCCTAACATCTATACACACCACTAAGAACACCACCAGTAGTACCACGAGCACCCACATCAGCACTAATTGCACCATCCCCAACATCAACACACCACCAACAACACCACCCTAACATCAACACACCACCATGGTGCAACATCACCACCAACATAACATATCATTCCTCCAACAAAGAGGGCAAACCACCAACAAATCAAACACCCTCTTTCATCCATCTTTCAAATTCTCAATCAAATATCAAAGGTCATGATAAAACCCCAAACCAAATTTTTCATTTTTATCAAATTCACGTCCGATGATCGTTGCATGCATAAATGCATCAAATTCATAGTTCAAAAAGTCACATACGGGAATTGATTTGTAAATAACAATGTTTCTTGTGCTTTGTATATAATTATCCGAAAAATAAATTAGAGAGAGCCCAACTGAGCAAGCCACCCTAATTATCCAAAAAAATAAAAAAGAAATCAATATATGAATCTGATTTGTAAACAACACACAATTGTATATAATTATCTCAAAAAATTTATTGAGAGTAAAGGCCAAGAAATCACAAGAAGGCCGCATTGGTCACAAAAAAAAAAAAAATTAAAAGCCACAAAAAACTAAATCATGTACCGCAAGAAGCAAGACATAAATGGCAAATCTTCAAACTATAAACTAATTTCAATGCCAATAGTGTAGGGTAAAGATTACCAATGAGAGAATTCCATCAGCGTGGAGTATTCAGAGAGAAGGTAAGAAGGTAGGAGAAGAGAAATGTCACCAAAATCCGAAAAACACAGCTAAGGGGAGAGGAGCTAGGGCAGAGCCAAGCGTGGGGTCGAAGCGCAAAAGGGAGGAGAGGAGAAGCTAGGGTAGGGGTTTGAACAACGAAGATATAACATAAATGAAACGAAGTGCTGCGTCGAGGGCAACCGAGATATTATCAATCAAACAAAACACAACTTTTTTTTCAAACACCAGCTTCTATGTTTTCCCACCGCATCAAAACTAAAATGCTACCACAAACTAGCCTAATTTAATTTCAAAAGAGTAAAAAAAAATGATTGAATCACGTTCAATGCATCTTCGAATATTATTTAAATAAAAATCATATCATATTTAAACAATGATTAAACTATTTCTAAATCGTGATTAAATCTTACCCAAACAAGGTTCGATCAACGTTCAAAGCATCTTAAATAATAATTGACTAATTTTTTAAATAAAAAAACAAACTATATTAAACCAACAATGCAACAAAAATCAAACTATCATGAAAGCCTTTTTAAATAATGCTCTAACAATCACCTAATAGTGGTTGCATTATCTTTGCATAATTATTAAACAATCTTCAAATTCGATCAATATTTCTATTAGATTTTGGTTTTATAATATGATTTCATGCTCATTAATCTAAAAAATTATCTTATTTTGGACAATGCTGATTAAAATATTTCGAAAAAAAAAATCTACAAAACAAAAACACAAATCTCCAGGAAAATCTTCTTCTTCATCTTCATCAGCAATATCATATGCCACAACTCCAAGAACTCTCAGCCGTCAGCTTAGGAAATTCATTCAGTTTCCCCAAGTTGAAACATGCAGAAACCTGAAGATTTCAATAGAAACAAGCAGTCAAAAGACAGAAAATGAACCATTTTATGCGAAGTAATATCCTACAGAGATATATTTAGATATTTGGGTGGTCAATTTCATTACATAAACCATTTTTTTTGTTTTGCAGAACTCACTATTTTTTAACACAGGTATTGTGTGCAGATTTAATTTTTTACCCATTCTCCCCATAGTTCTATAATTTCTTATTTTAAATATAAAAAAGTAATACTTTAAGTCATGATTTCATTAATTTTGCATCTCTTTAATTGTTATGAGTTGTAAAATGTAAAACTGAAGATATCTTCCAAATTCTCATTATTGAAGCTCATTTCCAACCTTTATAGATGTGAGTCAACTCACAATTATTGATATTCTATCAGAAATACAATTAAACTTTCTTCAAGGGTGATTTTAAATCACCTCCTAATAATTTCACTTAAACAGCTAATCTCTAGTGTTGAAAACATTGCACACAATGAGTGTAATTGAATCAAGCTACTTTCGTTGCTAGTAAGATTGATCGTGCTCATCATTGATTTCTCGAAATGTTATTTCTCTTTCTTCTTAGAGATGGCGACAATGAAGTACGACATCAAGAAACTAGAACGGTCTACTCGTTTTGCTTTGTGACAAGTCAAATGAGAGATATCTTGATTCAGTTGGATCTAGAACAGAAGAAAGAGAGATGCCGGAAAAATTATCAGCTGAAGAGAAGTTTCAGATGGACAAAAAAGCAAAATCTCATATTCGTCTACATCTATCAAATGAGATCTTGCAGGACCGATTAAAAGAGAGCGTAGTCGCCAAACTATGGTGACAACTGGAGTCATTATGTATTGGAAAGAGTCTCATAACAAAGTTGTACTTGAAACAAAAATTATACTCCCACCACATGGTAGAAGGCTCAAATATGAACACTCACGTCACCAAATGCAAGAGGATCATCACTTAACTTGAGATGATCAAGGAGAAGAATGATGATTTCCTATTCTTTTTATGACATTATTATACTGATTGATTGAATTATAATATTTTTATAAATTAATGCCTTAAAATTTCTTGTCAAATATATTTATTGCTTAATATATTTGTTTTCAAATATATTTAATTTTTAATATATTTAATACCAAATATATTTGTCGCAAAATATATTCTTTTGTAACTTTATAAATACTCATGGCATTTCACGAGTTCATGGGTTTTTTTGGGCAGGGAGAGAAATTAAAAAAGAAATCAAGACATTTTGTATTCAGCTTAATCGTCAATCACCTTTGAATCAATGAAGTTTTGCTCCAACTTTCCGGTGATTTTTTCTCGATTACGGGTTTTTCAATATAAATTTTGTATTTTGATTGTGTGACGCGCCAAAACTTACCACAAAGTTAATCGGCTGCACAACACAAGTATACGTGTCAAGTAATGTGTTTAAAGAGTACCACATATCAAACCAACAGGAAAAGTGTAGCAATTATTTCAGCAGAAAAATATTTGGTTTTCGAATCCGATGAACCTAGTTTGGCAATTTCACAAAGAAGATTTTAAATCCTAATCCTAAGAAAAAAAGAATAAATTGCAAACAGAAGAAACAGAAGAAACTGGAAAAATCTCAATGGTTCCTCCAAGATTTATAAGGCTCGTGCCTCTGTGATTCGTGGATCATGGTCATCGTGGCTTTCCTAAATGTTTTCTAACGTAATTGTTGTCAATCGAGGATATGTTACTCCTTATGCCTATGTTTAGGTCCAAAGAAACTAAGAAACCATTAAGTCAAGGTTTCCTCAATCCTCATGGCATTCCGCATAATTGTTCCGATCATCTCGAATGATTGCAAAATTCCCCTGAAATATGTCAATTTTCTCGAAATTCTGTGGTTAACCCTTCATTTCCACTACACAACGGTTAGAAGTCATAACTTCATGAAATATTTTAACATCCTAGTTGGCCAGACTAGGAATAAATTAGGTTCTTAGGTTACCAACAACATAGGACATTAAAACACAATAAAATATTACGGGAAAAATATCTCAGAAAACCATGATGAAAAGCACTACCCTTCACAGAGACACAAAAAAGAGTTTAACAATGCATGTTCAAGAAAGACACAGGCACAAAACCCATGCAGATCTTCATTGCAAGAGATAAACAAAAATTAAACTTACAACAAAGGCTTTGTTCTTCACACGAATAGCACCTTTCTCTCTCAAACACAAATCTCTCAAAAAACACTCAAGGACTCGAAGGAAGAAATCACCCCTTTAGGTTTCAATCCAAACAAAGAGGAGAAAAATAAGGAGAGAACTCTCCCTAATCAAAATCTCACCTCTCTTACATCCTACAGCCACCCAAGATCTCATAAATCAGTCCTCAAGAGAATATATATAGATAGTGCTTGACACGAGCAAGAAAATTTTTTCCAAATAAGTTTCAACAGGTTGGGCGCAGCTGCGCCGCGATTCCGGTGTGGGTGCGCCGTGTGTTGGGCAGAGAGAAGTGTGCAGGCGCGCTGGGGACAGAGCGGGTGCTTTACATTTGGCGCGAGTGTGCTAAACAAGGCGTGGGTGCGCCGGGATTAAAGCGGGTGCACCGTATGTGCGGCGTGGGTGCATTAGTCTAGAACCTCTGTATTGTGCTATATTCTGCTTTTTTTCGCTCCAATTTCACGTCCATCCTTTCTCTCGCATAGCCAAGACAAAAATGCCCTTCTCAAGCATGATATTAGTAGAAATGATGTAAAAGCACAGGGAAATGTGCCATAAAAATATCACATATTTAGCTTATATCAAATCCTCCAAACTTGTCTATTACTTGCTCTCGAGTAATCTTTTTGACGTAAACAAATCAATAGATTTGCTTTTATTTTATGAGACTTAATCTAATAATGATGAAAAAGAGAGTTTCATTGAAGTACTGTAATTTCCACCACTAAATTGGGATTTCCTTGCATGATCACACTTTATACTCATCATGTTTTACCTTTTACTAAACATAAAAATTCTTTAATTATTTAAATTGGCGAAACTAAAATCCCTCTTACTTTTCCCAGACAACTTTAAAACCCTTACCTGTTATTTTACCAATGGTTTTTTGCTTAATTGTTATGCATTTATAGAGTTCCAAAAGATTATACTAAGAGTGCACGTAAAACATTTAACATAGGGATAAGTTTAGAAGACCAACTTTTGACTTTAAATGTGTTTAACCTCAAGCTTCTTCTCCAGGTTCTCTTTTTCTTTTCTTTTTATGAGTGCAACTTTTTTTTTTCAATCCTGCGAGAATTACTATATTTGGTTAAACAACAAATTATTATTTTTTACTTTTTTTGCCTTTCAGAGTTTGGGCCTCCTACTCCATCCCTAATCATCTGTCTCTCTACCCCTCAATCTGCTCTTTGGTTCTTAAATAAACTCAGTCAAATTAAGGTTGTCTAAAACCCCTTAGAAGATCACACTTGTTTTCTGAACCTCTTGTTGAGATGGCTAACCCAAACAACCCCACCTCGAAACCAATTAGACAATATGTCAATCCTTCTGTTGAGGAGATCCACACGAGCATAAATTGCCCATCTGTTGAAGCCAATACTTTTTTTTTTCATTTTCTTTTTAAATTTTTTTTGAATTTTTTGCTATCTTTTTCACTTAAGATATTGTAAAAGAGAACAACTCTTTCTTTCTTATTCATCAATTGAAAATATATGATACATAATTATATACACTCCAATCTCTATAGATTAAGAATATTTCTAAGAGAGGAAAAATCCTCTAATCAGGTTACCTAATATAGAAAATACATTTAATAGGTTTCATATGATCAAGCTTCATAATATACAACCATTAGATTTATTATTTCCATAACATATGCAAAGAGAAAAAAGAGACAAAAAGAGCAGGGGGAAATCTTTTCCACTTTTTAGAAAGAAGAAAAAGAAAGCGGTAGAGATAGAGAGGGGAAGTGAGCGAGAGTATTTTTCTTTTATGAGGCACGAGCAGCTCGGATGGTACAACTAGCATGCAAAGGATTCATGATAAGGCAGATGGCGGGATAAGAGGAATTAATATTGGTAAAAAGTTGCTCTTTTTTATAACAATAATATTAATATTAACACAAACATTAAAATTATATCAATTTATATATTTTTAAAATAAGTGGATTGAATATTGATCTGTTTTCATAAATCCTCCTCATTAGCACACCTAGAATTTTATGTTTTCATACCTATAATACATATATATATATATATAATATTATATATATTAGGTATCACTTGTATGGCAACCCAAACAATATAAGTATTATTTCTATTTTTTTTTATATTCCAGATGTGTCGACGTAGTCTGCTTTGAAAATGGGTGACGTTCAAGTCCTTTTGGTCATAATAGAGGTATTTCAAATATAATTTGTGCAACATCATATCCGATGTCCACAATCTTATGTTGTATTTCTTGATAATTGTGATGCTTTAGACACATCAGCGTAATCTGCTTGGCAAATGGGTTGCGTCTTAGAGATTTAAATATGGAGAACATAAATATTTTGAAGAGGTTCAATCATAAACATAGATATACAATATGATAAGTCAAGGAGTTTTATTACACTTTTTTAGAAATATAAAGAGAAAATTTCATTCGGCGGGGCTCACATAAGGAGGAAAATAGACTACCAGCGAAGTTATAGTAAAGAGATTGAAGTACCAACAATAGCACACCAGAAAAAAAGAAGTTTTTAGAAGTTTAAATTAGAATGAAGAAAGGGAATGAGCTTTGAGCAACAACAAGAGCAACTAGAAAGCAACAAGTGCAGTCCAAACTGAAAAAAATATTCCTCCCAGGCATGCCTATTGTTCCTAGAGGCAAAAACTCATTTTCATTGCAGAAGGATCAGTATTTAAAGATGTGTATCTTAGATATACCGACAATTATGATGATTGTTGTTTGAGTTTGAGACAAATTATCATAATTCGTACAAACATAGGTAAACCCTGATGGTAACAAATGGGTGATCATAGAAATGAAGAAATACAACCAAAGGAACATTGAAACACATGATCACTGTTATTTATTTATTGTTTAATCATCTATTATGTAGTATTAATTACTATAGGATTGAAAGGTGCATACTCTAAGAATGGCCCAAAGCATTCTTAAGATATCATGAGTAGTTGTAGAGCTGAATGCCTCTCAAAGAGATTTCTTCAATATTTGCCAAGGATGTTCCTAAGAAGACATTTAAGGACTTTCTTGAAGACATCTACGAGGAAGCTCCGAATACATCTTGAGTTTATCGTAAAAATTTAAATTTTTATGGATGCACGCTTTCCACATGTTAGATATTATGATTTTCAAGGATTGCAATTTTCTCCCATTTTGAAATGTTATAAAATAAAGCAAATAGGGTTTCAAAATGTAAATAATTCATCAGGCAATGATTTCTTCCTATGTTCCTTGGCTTTCATTCATTAAAAACTTGAAATGTCATGTCATTTTGCTCTAGATTACATCAAGAGTTAAAGATAAAAACACGAGCAAACACTTCCTCCACAAAAAAAACTACTGAGGCTGTTCCATAAATGCCAATACAAGCAATGCGGTAAGTGAAGTGTCTCTGGGTGATGCGACAAAGGCACTAACAAAAGAAACCACTGCAATGAAAACTATTGGTCTAATTCTCTTAAAGTGTTCTGATTTTATATCAAAGAAGAGTGTCATGAAAAAAAAAAATTATTATTGTACTTTTGGAGGGTCTCGATCCAGTGATAATGGAACCCGCTACAAATGAAGTTAGTATTGGAGTTGAAGTTACTCAATTGGAAATCGACAAACGAGAAACATTAGCGGGTTTTGTTCTGAAAATAGAGACGATAAACAAAGAACAAGTTTTTGGGGATGGAGGTACACCTTCCGAGTAAAGAGGAACTGCTTCCTCAAGAAACAAAGCCTCTAATCCAAGATATAAAGGCCACGAGTGATTAAAGAAATAACATATATTGCCTAAAGATTTGGAGGGTACACCACTCAATTATTGAAAGGTTGTGTTATAGAAGTTAGGAGTCATATTTTCATGGCCTTGGAATAGGTGTTAAGACATTCCCAATGAAGAAAGCTGAGATAAGCTGTAAAAAGTCAAGACCTGAACACTTTCAAAGAAGTAAATGAGATGGTTGTGAAGTGCAAAGCAGGAGAGGCACCAAAATCCTCCATGGATGATGAAACATAATTTTGTTGTGACGTTTGATGCAAGGGTTATAAAGCCTGGAGTAGAACCACATGCTCTCTTCAGTGATTCCTTAAGTAAGACGACGAAGGCTTGTACCAAAGTCGGAGGAAGCAAGGAAAAATCTTTATAAAGCTCACTAAAGAGTGCAGAAAGTACAAGGCATAATCAATGACTTGAGAGACATAACTGAAGACTTGCATGTGAGCTTGGACACTGACCGAACAATCCTAAACAACCTGACTACTTTAACAAGGTGAAGTCCAAGTAAACTGAACAGATGATTTTTATGATGACTCAGCTCAAGCATTTGAACTCAAGCAATTTTTTAGATCCAGCAATCTTGGAACTCATTGCAAATATCTTGAATGACACTAGGATTTATGTGTCAAGGTATGTTATGTCAAGAAAGATAGAATCACTAAGCACGTTTGAGCCACCTCTAACTCAAGGAGACTAACAATGACCTCGACGGGTCTCTCAACAAGAGCAAGCATGAATATGTTAGCTATGATGACTGCCCAGAGGAGCATGTGGGTCCTTACAGTAGGAGATTTTTGAGAAGTCGAGACGATCCTAGTTATAGTGAAAGTAAAACAAATAGGTAACAAAAAAAGCTATGTGAAAGTACATGTAGCCCATATTTTGACATAAATGAAAGAACGTTTACTTTTAATATGATTGCCAATCTTTTATTTCATTGCAAAAAAATAATATGATCTGATATATTATAAGTCTTGAGAAAATATTTTAGGAGCGTGCAAAGAGCGTTGTATGATCATCCGTTAAGCCAAGATTAGCATTATGCGAGTGTTGGCTCTACTCGATTGATATTTTGAGAGAATTATGTAATCTTTCTCAAGAAATGTTGCTCCGAATAAGAGAATAAAAATCTTCTCAAGAAAAGTTCTTAGGTCTTGAGAGATGATTTTTTATCCTAAGGTATGAGTGCATGTTATTGTTTAAAATAAAAATATTTCATTAGCACAAAATAAAATTGAATTTAAATTAAAAATTAGCTTTTTCAGTGAGTGAAGGGTGAGTCTGACATTTTATAAGCTATGTTATATCGAGAATGGTAATAAATGCAACGTTTCATCTTTCAAGAACTTCCTCCTGATTTATAAGTCTATAGATTATCAAAGTAAACAAAGAAGAGAATGGAGCATACCAGCAAAATAAAAACAAAAATTACAACCATTGTGGCAATGAAGAGGGTTCATAATGCATTAATTTATCATTTAATAGAAAATCTACCATGCCGACAATGGGTAGTTGGCAAAATTGAATTTCAAAATTCTCTATGCACTACCTCACACTAAAATGACCTCAGAGTTAAATAAGGTTGTCTAAACATGAAGAGGAAGATAACATCTCAACTAGAGCTAGGCTAACCTTATTTAAATCCTTAAAAGCTATTTATGTTGTGCATAACAAGCTGTTCATTGTGGATTTAGTTTTTTAAGATCCAAAATAAACAATTAAGAAAAGCTTAAAAGAAAAACAACATTTCTTTGAATAGCGTGTGCATTGTGATTTATTTCAATAAATTGTTTGGCTTTCAAATTGAGTCAAGGCTAAGTTTGCAACTTCTAATTTCTCATTTAAAGCTTTAATGGAAGAATTGCAACTTAAATAAGGATCTTTTGAATAAAAATCATAAACCATTCTTATATAAAGCCTAATCACAACCACTAAATAATTTAACCCAAATATAATCCCAAATAGCATCATGCTCACAATAACTATAGAAAAATGTTATTACTAAAAAAATAAGCAATGTTTTCTCTCCATAATTTATGCCAATTTAGGCATATTAATCTTCTTCTAACTTGATAATTCATACAATACGGGCATAAAACAATAAAAAAAAAGTGAATGCCAATCAAAAAAAGTAATTTTTCATAATATAAAATAAGCAAATCTTTATTTTGTTCAAAGGTAATAATTTACCTTAAAAGACCCATTAACCTTCGACTTTTGTCGCCACTCAATCCCAAGCTCCTTTGATCCTGCATGATAAATAGCCATAAGAGAATCCCTCTCCTCAATCCACCTTGTCACTGCAAACTCCCAAGCATTTTTTGACAAATCTAAACAAGGCTCGACTACAATCTTCTTCGTTAAATCTCCATGAGTGTAGGCATACCTCACCTTCATCACCCCTGAGCAAAACTCATAACCTAACCCAACATTATTTACAATATTGACGTTTGTTGACCCTAAAAGTGTCATCTGGCTATTGCCACTAATAGCGTGGGTGTGGGTGTAGGCCAACCTCATTGCTTGACCCATAAAGGTCACCTCATTAATGAATTTGAAGTCAAAATCCTACAAAGAAAAGAGGATTCTATTAATATTAGAGGTTGTATGATTTCATGTTATGTAGTTGGAGGTTTCATTTACATACTATTATTATTTAGATAATATTTTCATCTATTGAACAAAATTTATTTGTTTCAATATTAAATTGGTCTCATTGGTTGCCTTTATTAGAGAACGTGTTTAAAAAATTGATGATTTCATTCTCAATTATTTTATATTTGAAACCAAAGCATCACATTTGAGAGGTTTTGAAAGTGTTTGTGACATCCAAGGTTAACATTAATTTCTATGAATACCTAACCAAACGACAAGGTCTGGTAAAATCACTATTTTTTGAAGCACACTTCTAACTTCAAGTAACCTAAGAAGCCCAAACCTTAAGACTACTTGGCTCGCTAACAGCTATTATTTAATGTCATGATACTAACACACGTGAGCATATGATCCACTAACACTTGGATTCATAAATCATATTAAAATCTGGTCTTAATGAAATTTAGGAAAAAAAATTATTCAAAAAGTAAAATAAATAGTTATGAAAAGAAAGATCTAAATCACCACTAATTTTTGCTAGATAATACTACATTGCTTAAGTTAATATTAAACCAAACACACTAAATATGATAAATATTAACAAAGTATGAATAATACTAATCTAATATATAACATTATTATTTACATAATATTAAATCAAACAACCTCACTTCACTATTAGTTTGATAAATGTTAATTATTATTCTTGTTGTCAGTTTCTTTTAGTCAACAAACATCTTGACATAAAAATGTTTCTAAATTTAGCGGGCATCTCAATGTCCTCAAAATTATAAAGTATAATTGTGTATTAAAAAATTACTTAGAACATAAAAGTGCAAAACAAGAGCAAAACAACTAACATCTGGCTAATAACATTACATTACATAAAAAAAGACATGAAATAACTCCACTAAATGCAAGCGACAATTAAAAAGCGTAAGGAGAAAAAAATTCTTTCCAGTTTCATTCTTTACATTAAAAAGAGAACGGATTAATCAAAAGTGCACATATTGTATATATTATATCCAATACATTTGATAGATTTTGTAGACATTGTTATGGCTAATATTGAGAAGAGTACAAGTCTTAGCTTGACTCAAAACTAGATTTTATTTCTATGACTCAGAATAGAATAAAATAGAGAGCTTCATATAAGATTTTTAAAAGTATTTCCTGAGCTAACAAAAGTTCAAATAATATAAAAAATAGCAATATTGAATCCATAATTTCAAGCACATCTCAAAATTTATTGAGAATCTGCTTCAAGTAAAGACTCTAGCTTTTAATTTGAAAGTTTCTTCATTCCATCAAGAAAATAAATTTAAAAAAAATGAGAAAAACTTATTCTGAAAATTTTCTTTGTTTTTAATGTTAGGTAAATGAAAAGTTCTCTCTTTTATTATAACTCAATTGATATCATTAAGATATAAATACAAAAATGATAGATTTATAGATATAACTTGTCATTCATGAATAGAGAATATGTTTCACAAAATAAATTTTGAAAAAAAAAAAAATTAAAGAGCTCCAATATGTTTCACAGAATTTCTCTTATTATTTGATGATATCAGAATTGCTCCCAACCCCATTATGACTTATTATTATGTATTTATATTTCTACCAACTAATGAACCTTATATCAAATATAGGAGCTTTAAAAAAAGGGCGAGATTGGACCTTCTTGATAACATAAAAAATGAGAGAGAAGGAGCCGGGCTTGTGGAGGGAGAGGGCGAGTCCGGTGAGAGAGGGAGCAGTGGAGAATGTTGCGTCAGTGAGGGTAGCGCTGAGCTTGAAATCGTCGGAGGTTACGGAGAATGCTGCTGAAGCAGCGCCGCAACGGGCTTCATATCGGCCCTTTACCTTGGCTTTCATTCTCTCCTCTATGTAGCGAGGAACTGACGTTTGAGTAAGATGAGAAGAGCAGGAAGAAGAAGAAGAAGACGCGGAGAGGAAATAAAAGCGGCATGGTTAATAAATCGCAGCGGCGGAAGCAATCGGATTGGTCAGGAGCACGGGAAAGGAGACGAGTGAGGCGCGAAAAACGTGTTATTGGGCGTGGCGTAAACGAGCCCTAAAAGATGAAAGATGAAAATATATTACATCAGTACACGGAACGACATTCACACGGTAAAAAAAACGATCCAATAATATCAAAGAATATTTTTTTCCTATTATTTATGTGTTATTGTGTGTTATTCATGTGTTATTGTGTCCTGAGAATATTATTGGTGTTATAATAACACAATAACACATCAATAACACACAATAACACATGAATTACACAGGGGAGAATATTCCCCCGTGTTACTGCGCCGTTTTTTTCTCCATCGAGAATATTTCCCATGTTATTCAGGTGTTATTATGTCTTATTCATGTGTTATTGTGTCCTGAAAATATTCTTGGTGTTATAATAACACAATAACACATTAATAACATATGAATAACACGCAATAACACATGAATAACATACAATAACACATGAATAACACAAGGGGAATATTCCTCGTGTTACTGTACCGTTTTTTTTTCTATCGCACAAGATGTCGTTGGTTGTGTGATTTCATTGGCTACGCACGTTAATTCTACGTGCGTAGCACTGATATAATATTTTTTCCTAAAAGATACCATTGTTCTTGTCGGGCTAATTTCTATTGTAACACAAAAATTTGTTTCTATTAAGGTCATTTTGTTAGTGGTGTAAATGAGCCCAGTTTGAGCGAGTTCAAACTTGACTTGTAAAAAATATCATTGTTCTTGTTCGGATCGTTTATATATCAAGCTCAAAAATTTATTTATACTTGTTTTGCTCGCCTATGGAGCCGAACACGACTTATTCACCAACATTGAACTATTTTTACAACTCTAATCACATAACAATAAGATGTTAAGGGTAAGATAAGATTTAATCCTGTTTTTTATATTAAATATTCATTTAAATAGAATTTAAAATATTTTTATTCTATTTTTAATTAATAATTTTAATTGATTATACATCTTTGTAGCGTTGTAGTAAATTAAATTATTTAAAAATAATACTCTCTCTATATAGTTATTTCGAGCAAAAACGAGCCGAACACGAACAAATAAAACATTATTCTTGTTCAACTCATTTATATATCGAGCGCAAAAAAAAAAGTTTGTGTTCGGCTCTTTTGCATAACGAACGAATCAAACACAAGTTGTTCACAAACAACGAGCCTTTTTGACAGCCCTAACTAAGGTATGTGAATGATGTACCCGTTAAATAATTCATTAATCCTTTTATAACAACCAAAAGATTCACATGCATACAACTCCATTCTTTTGCATCTACATATCCGAACACCTAAACTTAAGGTTTTACATATATATTTTTGATGTGATATAAATATAAAAAATCAGAATTTAGGCGTTAGAGATGCAAAAACATAATAAATAATTGGTGACATGTTATGTAAATATCCACAATTTATATATATTTGATATGAAAATTTTGTAATTAACTGAAAAAAAACAAAATCTCCCTTTCAAATATACAATGCATGAGAACCGACTCGAAGTTATTAATGTTGTTGAATACAAACGTTTATTATTAAATAAATAATATGTTAATAATTTGACAACATATTTATTTCAAGCATATCTAATCACTTGTTTGATGACTTATTATATACTATTGCATTATTTTTTATTTTGTTTACAATTTATTATACATACAACTATCTATATCTATATATATATAACTTATAAGCATATTACTTCTAACTTCGGCTTCATACTTTCCCAGGCATACAAATAAGTCATAATATTTAAGCATAAACTTTGCTTAAAAATAAAAAGGAAGGAAGATTCATATACATAACAATAAGCATTAACAATACAATAAAAGCGACCAAATAAGCACTACATTGTTAGGAAAAACAATGAAGGAAGAGCTGAATTCAAACTCACCCAAGCAAATAATAATAATAATATAATAATAATAAAACAGTGTTCGGTGGCTCCCTATTAACAAGAACTTATCATAGGATCTACTAAATCCAACCAAATATAACCAAAACAACAATTCTATGAATATATTAAATTTCGGAATTAAGATCGGATTCGTGGATTTAATAAAATCAGCAAAATAAAAAAAAAAAAAAACCAATATCTTCGTAATCACAATTGACATCATGGAAAAATATTACATCATGACTCCTAATGTAGAGCTACATTCTGAGTTTAATGAAATGACGTCACGTGGAGATGACAGAAAAAATTTTTTAAAAAAATTGCGTTAGCGCAGAAAAATATTTCCCCCTGTTATTTCGCATTATTCAAGTGTTATTGTTGTGATATTCATGTGTTATTGTGTTCTGGGAATATTCCCGGTATTATAATAACACAATAACACCTGAAAAACGTGAAATAACACAGGAGGAATGGATCACAGGAAATCGCGTCGCGTATCAGTAGACTCCGAACGTAGCTCTACGTTAAGAGTCCTGATGTAATATTTTTTTCTAACATCATCTATCTAAATAAACTTTAACATCTATGCCATTATCAATCAAAGACTGAACAACGGCCCTAATCTTCCCCTCAAACCTATCCCGTTCCCTGGGCGTGTAACTCGCGGTATACACATCAGCTTCCCTCGCCCCCTCCGCCAGGATCCTCCCGACGGCCAGGCAAGCCGGAATGTCCGATCTCGACTTCAGAACCGCTTTGATGTCCTTGGAGTTCGTCCCCGCAACCGCAACCTGCTTGCTCGTGACTCTGTGGGTGAGCGAGGCGGACACGAATCGCTTCGAGATGAACACGTCCAGGGTGAAGGGTTCCATGTAAGCAATCGTTCGCTGCTTGAATGAGACGTGCTTGTGAAGGTTCTTCGGTTTTTTCTGCTTCTCGTAAGTGTAAGGTCTGCTGTTGTCGTCGTCCACGAAGTCTTCGACGCCGAAGAAGCTGCGGGGATGGGAGAGGGCCTGAACAAAATCGTTCACACATTACACTCATCTTGAAGAAAATTTAAACATATTAGAGACCATATAATTCTAATATATTTGCATATATGACATTTGAACACTGTTATTTAGCTAATGTCATGAACGTATACATGAAAGGATGTATTTAACTTCCTAAAAGCTAATGAGTATGGTATTTTTAATGTGATGTGATGTTATGCATGAAAATATTGAAGTTTAGGTGTGTTAGATATGTAAATACATGAGAATAGTGTGCCACACCATATGTTATGTCGGTGGTGATGAACAAGTCCTAACTGCTATACAAGATTCAGAACATGAAACCTCTAGATATCGTTCTAGGGCTCAACCTAGGATTCTTACGGAATCATCAATGTCGATGGTTCGTATATGAGAAGCGTCAAGATGAGGACCACCGAGGCAAGAGCCACTTAGGCAGGACCTAGATGAGCTCTTGGTCTAGGGCTAGAAGAAGAAGAATGGATGAATCTTACATCCCAAAGTGAAAACCTTCTGAATCATCGGATGAAGGAGCTAGAAGAAGGAGACAAAGGCCGTTGGAGAGCACATTCTCAAGAGAGATTGCGAAGCCGGAGCACCAAGAAAGTTCAAGATTCATTATCTAGAATCTTATAAAGGGAAGTCAAATCATATGCTGATCATGTATTTTCTTTTGAGCCAGCTAGATGTTTATTAAGGGTAAATAAAGCCTTAAAAAATCATTTAATCTCTATGATATTGAAAGAATCAGTTCTGCACTTGTTCAATAACTTACCTGCATCAGGCACTATACCTATCATCAGGTACTACGCCAACAGAAGCCAAGGGTTCTCAAAAGTTCTGGATCAAGTATGTGCACTATTTAATCATCAATGAAAAACTAGTTAGAAGATCGATCGCTTCTATCTACCTCAAATGCGTCAAAGAGAACGAGAAGGCCTAAGTTCTGCAAGAAGTTCATTCAAGAGAGTACGAAAGCCATTTCAGAGGAAGGACCCTTACGAATAGAAATATCAAGCAAGGCTACTATCAATCTACACTCAACAAGACACCAAAGAAATCTCAAAAATGTGTGAGCAATGCCAAAAGTTTTTCGACCTAAAGCAATTTCTTTGTCACCTAAGGAAGCATAAACCAGTGGCAGTTCGAGCTAATGAGAAAATAAAACAGAAATGCATTCAATTTTTGGAAAGAACGAATAAGAAAAATAGACATTCATCTCATACACTTGTTATTCAGGAAGTGACGAATTCAAGGAGTCTCGACAGATAAAATCTAAATAGAATAGCATTCGGATTCAAGGAATGAAAAGTTCTCTCTTTCAGATATCAATGAGTGATAAGCTCAAGACAACGGCCCGAAAGTAATCAAATTACTCAATTCACCTTTTTTAGAGTATGTTTCACCTTTCATATCTTTGTATCTGGAACTATTTATTATTAGAAACATTTTTTAAAAATTTCTTCACAAGTGTCGCATGAATGTTGGATTACATTCCTTATATAGACAACGATGATCGGTAAGCATGGGCAAAATAGTGAAACATTAGAGTTGTATTCCCATCAACAATATTAAAGCGCCTTACTCTCATTTATTATTGTCTATGTAACTGATATTACTTGACCTTTAGATAAGTCACATCCTCAACATGACTTCCCATGCCCGGTATTCAATAAAATAATACGGTCAATCTAAAGGCACAAGATTTTATTCCCTCCATCCCTGACAAGAAGACAAATCAAACCTCACGAGATCAGGCGTTTGGATCATTTTTTGAATTTATGATATACAAAAATTATATCTCATCAATGTTTAAGCAGCAAAACACCCCGACAACAAAAGGCAAGTTCCCTGGTCGCAGGTCAAGCAGTAGCGGATCGACTCTCCCATATGCACAAACACAATAATGATTATCGCAAGAGTCAACCCTATGGCAAGTCTAAACAAGTCCCTCACAACGATAACAAAAAGATTTGCTTAATACGTCTTACAAGAGGCATGATTCGTCTAAGGCGATGACTTAATTAAAAAATCTATACAGAGCTTAGGTATGCCGTAAGACTACAACCGAAGGATGATGGGACATCAATACATATACAATCATGACTAACTAATTCTATTGGGAATGTGATGATGAGATTCACCCCTTATTTCGAAAATAAAGTTCATCATTGTTAGAATTCATTACAGACAAACCACTAAATATAAGAATCATAGTATTACAAAAGAGGCTAATAAAATATCAAAAAAGCTATTTATCCGAAGTATCAACATTCTTATCCTTCTCAAAAAAGTAGGAGAGCATAAAAAACTGATTGAAATCATCCTAAATTGGAGGCAATAATCCTCCACTGACTCATAATTCTCAGCAAGTAACTGCTAAAATCCCAAGATCTTTGTAATCTCAGCAAGAAACTCTTCTTACGTTTTCTGCCCTCTAAAAGTTTCTTTAAATTGACAACTTCCTATCACAACTCATTTATATTGTGGTCTCATCCACTTTGATATTCTCATCAGCTTCCAAAGATTAGGCCTTCAGCGCTAAGGCTTCATTTTCTTTTTTAAGCTTGTTGGAATAGGTCTTTTGATCAGTCAAAGCAACTTAATCTTCATTTGGAGACTTTGGAGCCCAAATAGATGCAGTTCCAATTCAGCATTTTTGATGTCGGTTTCCACACATCTTTGCTTGAGAAGCACGCTTGTAAAAACATTGTCACCGATACTCTTCTTCAATTTATAGAGCATATATTCTTCATGGCTAACTTAAAAGATGGTATTTTTTCTAATAAGGTGCCGATCAATTTCTATGAATTTAGTTCGGTAAGACTGATGATTAATTTGTTGGCATAGTATAACTGCATAATATCAGATTATTTTATTCCCAATTCATTTAGGATAATTTTAATTATAATGGTTGTCCAAGTTTGCGTGTAATTGCTTGAAATTCTGCCACAGCAGTATATCTGGAGGCTACATATTGCTTCTTGTTTTTCTAAGTGTTCAAATGCCCTCCCAAAAACGTGTAATAACCAGCAGTAGTTTTCTATCTAACAGAGATCTTGCTCAGTCAGTATAAGTTTAAACTGCTAAGACGAGACTTCCATCTCTCTTCAGTAAGATTCTTTTGTTTGGGGTTTCTTCGAGAAATTTAAAAAAATTATATGCAGCCTGTTAATGGAGTTCTTTTGAATTATGCATGAATTAAGTTAAGAGCACTTACCGTATAGGCTATATATGGTCTTGTGTGGGTAAGGTAAATAAACTCCCCAATCAGCTTTTAGTGTCCCTCTTTGTCAACTTCTGAAACATTTTCCGCCTCTGAAAATTTATGGCAGTCATCAATTGATATTTGTAAGGGATGCATCCAATCACAGATTTTTTTATTAAATCCAAATTTATTTTAATTGAGAGATGAATATCTTAGCCTATGAATGAGTCACTTCTAATCTGAATAACTATTTGAGCTTTCCGATATCTCTAAATTCAAATTCTCTAGATAACTAGCTTTTCAAATTCTCATTTCTCTAGAAGCATCTATTATCGTAGATATGTCTTCCATATGAATAATTAAAAATATGATTTTACCTTCCATGAATATTTATATGAATAGAGTGTGATATTTGAGACTTTGCTTGAATTCAGCCTTTCTATAGTTCAGTAAACCTCTCAAATCATGCTCTTAGGGATTAATTGGGCCCATACAAAATCTTCTTTAGACTATATATATGGTTAGGATTAAATCTCCAATTAAAATCATGTGGAGGTCCTATATAAGCTTCTTCTAGTTATCCATTAAAAAAATGCATTTTTTATATCTAACTATTGTAAATCAAATGAATGTTGATTGGTACGGACAATAAAAACTGAATGATCTTTAACTTTGTGAATGGTGGAGATGTTTTTCCATAATGAATTCTTGGTCCAAGTATAACCTTTTACAATAATACTAGCTTTATACCTTTATCCCATTTGTATTGTCTATGATAGTAACTACCCACTTGCATCCGATTAAATTATTTCCTTTTGGCAATATACCACCTCCCAAGTTTAGTTTCCTTTTAAAACTTGCATTTTTCTACTCTTTATTCTTAGGTACTTCTTAATATTTTTTGCAATTTTGATATTATCTCAGTGGAAAGGCATTGTGGGAGGAGGAAGGGATGAAAAGAAAAACAAGTTAGGTATTGGGGGTTGGGTGCATTTTTTGTATTCCCCATGCTTAAAACAATAAAAGGCAAATACTATGATGAATTGGAATTACAAGGGTAAAGTCCATATCTTAAGTCAATGATGATTGCTCTTGCACCAATGATGTATTTATAATCTCTTCGAACTTCAACTTTCTTGAACTTCAATGCCATAAATCATGTCTCACCTACAACGCCATGTGGCTGGGTTAATCATGTAGCCCATTGTACAACATAAACCATACCTCACCGCATTATGACATTCACAACCAAAATAACATGAGAAAACCAACAAAAATTAAGGAAAGATGGTTGTTTGCAAACTCTATTAATGTCCATGTCTTGAATCTTCAAGGCATATCATGCATCTCGCCACTGTAGCACATGCTAGGGTGATTCTAGTAGTATTTTTTAAATCGTAAATCATACCTCACCCCACTATAATACCTGCTAGGTTGAGCCTCAAAGACTTGTTGACATAAAAAATCATTAAAGAATTAGGAGAAGGAGCTACCCTTTTTTGCCATCTTCAATGCTTTACAACATTTCCGTACCCAAGAATTCAAAAAAAAAATCCTCAATTATAATTTCACAAACATTGGTGGTACTAAGCTTGTGCTGAACTTTCTGACATAATGAATGCATATATAATGATATCTTTTTATAAAGTTTAAATTCGAAATGATTCTAATCACATTTACATTACCTCATGAAAAATGAGAATCTAGATGTATTCAAATAGAATATGCTCTAATGACCGATTGTATGAAGGCATCCTAAACTTGCCTTATAAAATTTATAGCTCCATGTATTATTTTAATAAGTTGTGAATGAAGAAAAAACTAACATTAAATGTTTAATATTATGGTTTGTGCTTCATTACACAAATTTGGCATGTTTTTACTTATTGCAGCTAATCTGATTGTTTACATTAAAAAATGCTACTCTAATTCTAAAGTGAAGTGGTGACAATTATTTTGTCTGAAAATATAGCTTCCGTTGCACTATTGAGAATAAGAGCCCCATGTGAATAAGCCCCAACCCTCATATAATCTACTATGCAACAAAAAAAATCGACAGATAAGAAATGGGAGCACTTTAATTGCTTAAGCATAATGCTCATCAAGTCTTGAGTGTCTAAAGTAGTATAAGTAGATTCCTTAACTTGATAATGTAGAATAGTTTATGAAGGCCGTTGAAGAAAATCTAACAGAACAATGAGTGGGGCATATATTCATGAAATCGAATGCAATCACTGTGTAAGACACAGACCTTTAGATTAGTTCTAAGTAATGGATCTGTTCTTGATTTTGGAAGCACCTTTTATGTTCAAAGTAATATATAGTAGATGGTAGTTTTAATTTTATTTTCAAAAACTATGGATAACATTCACCGAAGAAATTGTTTGCTGCGGATGGATACATAGATTAGACTCAATTTTATTTCTTATAATGCAATTTTTCTTCTATACAGGGCAATAATAATGGCATTAGGAGGAATCTCATTAAAGAGAACTTCAAGTTTATGACACAAAAGATTAAGCTATATCTCTTTAGAGAGAATAAAAAGATTTATAAATGATTGGACTTTGAAAGATCATGATTCTACTAATTTTGGTGCTTATTTAGAAAGAAGAAAAGGTAAATAAACAATCAAGGCACCTAAAGGTGCTAAACAGATTTTTGAGGTATTGGAAAACATACACTCATATTTGTGGATTATTTTTAGCTCCTTGTTTTAATGGTGAAAAATATTTTATCAGACAAAATGACAATACAATATAAATCATCAAATATGAGCATGAATGGTACTATGGAAAGTACACTGAAAAAAAAAGACAATGAGTGGGTACATTTGCTAACTTTTTTCAAGAAGAAAATATATTTCCTGATAACACAATGTCGGGTACACCATAACAAAATTGATGTTAGGAATGCTTAGTTTTTTGAAAATTGCAAGCTCGGCAGCATTGGTTTCTAGCAAGATGGAACTTCAGTATATTAGGGACTAAAATGATTGAAAGAATAAAGATTTGGAATTAATTGTATTTTGAGATGATCCACCATCACACTTTGAAGGGCTACCAAATCAGGAATCACTACAACGAAAAGAAAAAATTCACATTGGACCTAAAATAAAACATATTTCAATTACAATGGTAGAATTAAGATGATCACCAAAGCATAGAGAATAAACATCTTCTTTATATTACATTGGCTTTCTACAACTGTATGATTTTATTGTTGAGTGAATAATGGTCCTAAGTCATTCTTATAAGTCAACAATGGAGATAAATCTATGTTTTGGCATGATGCAGTGCAAGAAGAAATTGCATCTACAAATAAAAATCAAGTTTGTGACCTAATAAGGATCTAAAGCCATTCGTTGTTATTGGGTCTATAAGACCAAAAGGAGCCCCTCAAGTAATACTAAATGACATAAAGCTAGACTTGTTGCTATGGTTTCACTCAAAAAGTTAAATATAAATTAACATGAAGTTCCTTCTAGATTCCAAGAATAAATCAACAAAGGTAATCATGGCTTTGATACCTTATTTTGACTTATGGCTATATCAAATGGATGTAAAATAGTTTTTTTTATGGTCTTGAAATGATGGTTTTCATGATTTTACTTGAAGTTTTAACATGAAAAAATAATCATTTGATTTGCTATTTACGGAAATCTACAAATAGAATAAAACAAGCCCCTTGTAAATTATACATATAAAACTGTACAATGTTGTCAACTCGCATGATTTTATGGATAATATTTAAAGATCACATATGCAACTTGAAGCAAGCACTTAAGCATTGCAGCACCTTTTGGTGGTGGTGTTAAATTTTTGTTATGAACGCCAATGTTAAGTTTGCTCCTGTTGGAGCACTTTAAGAGATGGGTGACCTCATAAAAATTGTATCCAAGGATAAACTCACAAGACATTTGTGACCCAAATGGCTACACTTAATGAAAAAATAGGGTTATTCTAACTAGTATTAGAGTTAATGGTTTGACTGTGAGTGAGTAGTTCATTGATTTATGGCTCGCATGAGTTTTCGGGTCCGTTTGGGGCAGCTTATAAGTGCGGGCGGTGTTTTCAAAACGCCGTCGTACCGTTTGGTTTGCGCGTTTCGCCAGCTTATCTGAAACTGCGTTTGGGTTTTTACACTAAACGCAGACCGCGGGTGGACCCCTGCGGTCGGCCTGCGGGCCGCATTTCAGGCTAAGCAACTTATCCTGAAACGCACAAGCTGCCCCAAACGGACCCTTCAAGGGACTCCATTATAGTCAAGCAAGATACAAAATGTGACTTCTAAAGTTGCTCATTGTGGTCGAGTAAGCCTTGGGTGCATTATACAAGATCATGTCGTATGGGGGAGATTGTTAAGACAATTGGATTTAGTCCAATATTGGAAAACTGAATAATATGTTAAGTACTGAAAAATATGTTAGGTGTTAAAATACCAAGTGATTGAACTGATTGATATGCTTAAGGTTTTAGGTTCAAAATAGATTCTACCACTAATAAACCAAACCAACATTGTCCCTATTGGCCCACGGTCTAAAAACAAAAGCATAAGTTGTCAAACCATTGTCAACCTAAAAGCTTGAACCCATTGGTGAGGCCAGCAACTTGATATTCCAACACCAAATATTTTTAAACTATTAGATGCAAAATTAAACCCAAATTCTCCTGTACCTTAAAGTACGTCAATAAACAACCTACATAGACTTTTATAATCCAAGAAGCTTTTGAGCATCATCAAATTGCATGCACTAAAAATCCACTTAATTACAATTTTCACCTTCTCCTGAAGCATGCTCAACCATGATCAAAGGTGTCGCAAACCAAGGGAGCCAAAAATCTCTATGAAGAAATTCATCCCAATAAAATCAACTTTTCTACTAATAATTAGTAAGGATGAACCCACAAAAAATTAAAATTGAGCCCAACACACACACAGCCAGACACATTTCAAACGCAAAAGATTAAGATAATGGAAGAGACTCAATCACTACACCAACATCTCTCTTTCAACTATCTCCATTAGTCTAACATGCCTTAACAACCCCCTCTCACTTAAGCACTCTCCATATCGGTTATAAACTTAATGATCCATCCAAAATAAAAAGAAATGGATGCAATTAAAACCAAATAAAAACATGCATAATAAATTAAATAAATAACCAAAAATAAAACTCAGTAGACAAACAAATTGAAAAAAGAAATTACATTATAAGCTAGAAATACGTTGGAGTGGAAATCAATAACACATGCATCATTAAGTAAATGATAGTTAAGTAATCAAGGAAAGGTATATTAACTTACCTTTCCATTATGTAGACTAGTTCTGCAACAATACAAAGAAGAAAGTTTCTTGTAGTTTGAAACTAAGCTCTGTTTCAGCAGTTTGTTGCTCAAGATATTCTTGAACATCTCCAAGATGTCAGGAGATATCAAATAATGTTATCCAGCACGAGTAATTTATTCGCACCGATGACCTGAAAAACTTAGAAAGATTAAAGATCAATAAATCCTGTTAGCTAAGAAAACACGCAGATACACTCAAGTACTCAATCTTAAAAATATAACAACATGCACTTTTTTATTCGGGGAGGGTTTAGAGAGATCTATATGTATATTGAGTATTGTCCCGCACCAAATCAAATTTTTGAGCGGTATTGAAGCTCTCTATCTAATTCCAGCCTCAAATCCCTTTCCTTCCTTCCATTATCTGAAGCCCCACCCAATTTTACACTATATCCAAGCATTTAATAAACCTGTATTGTTTCCTCAAAACCTATCGGTCTGCTCCACACTGCTCTTCTTCTCCGTACACCATGAGAACAATAAAAAAACGCTGTACAGAGAGAGAGAGAGAGAGAGAGAGAGAGAGAGAGATGTTACTTGTAAATCCGACGGTGGCGGTGCCGGCGTGGGCGGCGAGGAATACGGCGGGCCCGTAAACGGCGAGGAGAGACTGGAGTGCGTTTTCCTTGTTTCAGCAGCGAGACACGTAGGGCTCGAGGCGAGGTTATATCATAGTTACACCCTAAAACTAAAACTATTTGTAACTTATAAATATATCAATATAGAAACAAGAAATTTATTAATTATAGGTAGGTTGTAGAGAGATTATAAGAAGTATAATACGGATATAATTCTTTAATATTTTTCTTGTAATTTATCGATGTACGCAGTTCTGTATACGTTATATATACACAAATATTTCTCACTACGAAGGGTGAGCGTTAGTTTGTTCCATGGATGGGTTTGCAAATTCTCAAAAAATGCAATCCAAAATCGAAACCTAAAATCTTAAAAATCAAATAAATTAAAATTTTGATAAAATCAGACCGAGTGAACTAGAATTTAATCGGATTTAAATGGTTCGATTATGAATAAATCAGTGTGTGTGTGTGTGAATCTCATAAATTTCAATTATTTATATTAATGTCAACTTATCAATAGAAGGTATGTTTTACTTTTTAAAAATAAAAATGATAATACTTTTTATATGATACGAAAGATTTGAGTGATATTGATATTAAAAAAATAGATTTTAGATTTTAGATATAAAAATGGGTGTTATGTATGTAAATACCCCTAAAATATAATAAAAATTTTTAATTAAATATCTATTATTTCTATTTATTGGGTTGAATAAAAATTAAAACTGAAGCAATAATCGAAAACCAAATATTAAAATTTTAAAAATTAAAATGTTTTTTATAAGATTTTGACTAATTATTTTGTCAAAATGCAACTAATTGCGGCAATAATTAATCTATTTAAATTGATTTGATGGTGTCACTCAATTCAACCAAGTTAGTTTAAGAGTTAACATGCACTCTTCTTTGTTGCCTGCAGAGAAATTTGTGGCAATAAATCAATAGATTGATATTTTAATTGTATGATTCAAAAAACATATGACCAAAAGACATGTTGAAGAGCAGATATCATAATTTTTACATGGAAAATTCAATAAAATGAAAAATATAAGATTTGACCCAATTAAAATAATTTTGCTAGAATATATATATATATATTTTTAATTGATGCCCTGCCTTCTACTTGGAGGAGTTGCTGATACATTATAGTGGATTTAGAAAAAGCTATGTTGTTTGTGGGAAAATTCCCAATGATAAAGTGATCATTTAGCTTCTTAACGTTGATCGGAAGTCCATCTTGTTGGGATTTTTTCTTTAAGATTCCCAAATTAGTTAATGATGGGAATTAAATTTTGTTTCTTTAGAATTCCCAAATTAATTAAAACTCTATTTTAATTTCAATACCCTTTGGAATCCCAAATTAATTTCAATACCCTTTGGAATTCCCAAATTAATTTCAATACCCTTTGATATTCCCAAATTAATTTCAAAACCCTTTGGAATTCCCAAATTAATTTCAATACACATTGAAATTCCCAAATTAATTTCAAAACCCTTTGGAATTCCCAAATTAATTTCAATACACATTGAAATTCCC
>NW_018164536.1:2800905-2824093 GCF_001263595.1 Phalaenopsis equestris
CTATTTCAAGGCCATTAAAGTTGTACTGTGACAACTCAGCTGCAGTATTTATGACTAAGAACAATAAGAGTGGAAGTCGAAGTAAAAACATCGACATCAAATATTTAGCCATAAGAGAACGTGTTAAGGAAAAGAAAGTGGTCATTGAACACGTTAGCACTGAGTTGATGATTGCGGATCCTTTGACTAAAGGCATGCCACCAAAGAATTTTAAGGATCACGTAGTACGAATGGGACTTGGTTCCATAATGTGATTTACATTGTACGAATATTTATTGAAACTCTTAATTCAGTTGATGATTTCTCATATGGTTTTGTGCACATATTTATTCATTCGTTTATTTTGAGAAATCTCATTCGGTTTGGACTTTGGAATAGACATATGGTTTATTCATTAAGTTGTATGGGATAGTGTTGAGAGACTTGATATAGTGTAATACATGGAAGATAATACTCACTATAAGAGGACCTATCGCCATGATTCA
Organism: Phalaenopsis equestris; assembly: GCF_001263595.1. NCBI lineage: Eukaryota > Viridiplantae > Streptophyta > Magnoliopsida > Asparagales > Orchidaceae > Phalaenopsis > Phalaenopsis equestris. The sequence goes on from NW_018164536.1 coordinate 2,801,391, forward strand.
TATATTTTGTTTCTCTATATGATATGTGTTGAACTATATGAACCAAGTGGGAGAATGTTGGGATTTTTTCTTTAAGATTCCCAAATTAGTTAATGATGGGAATTAAATTTATTTCTTTGGAATTTCCAAATTAATTTCAATACCCTTTGATATTCCCAAATTAATTTCAATAACCTTTGGAATTCCCAAATTAATTTCAATAACCGTTGGAATTCTTTGGTGTTTTTAAGAGAAATAATTTTCAGAATGTGGTTCATATAGTGTCTAAGTTCAATACATGAATTTAGTAACATTCCATAATGTGGTCACATCCATTGAACTCTGTGATGGGCAGAGTACTATAAATTAGATGTGATGCTTGCTGTTTTGGTCCCTAAGCTTGCTCCTCTTCATTTTATTTGCACCATCGGGTTGTGAGTGAGAAAAGCTTAGAAGATCTATAACAGAAAATTTGTCGTGTGAGTTGTGTGTGTCGACTCTGTTCGTTTAAGTTATGGCTGGAGGTATGTATGATCCTATCTTGTTTCCGCTAATCGATTTAAAAATTAATTTTGTAAATCGAATATGGTATATAGAATCTTTTACACATCTCACACACACACACACATATAACAAACTGACAAGAAGGGACACCATAAGTTTTTGCGTGGAAAACCCAAAAAGTGAAAAAATTATATAGTCTAGCCTATCTTAAATGATCAACTATAAGTTGGTGATTACACGTTCAAGCCCTTGTCCCACAAATTGGAAAATGTTATAGAGTTCCTTGAAGTATAATGTTTGTATGCCAAAAAAATTATTGCACAATTGTGGGGAGTAATTGTAGTTATGAGTAGTTGTCAGAGCCTTAGTATACAATCTTGGGGTGCGTCGATGCACCGTGTTCAGGACAATGTGTTGCTTCGTAGAATGTTTCGTTACTCTGCGACTTTGGTCGGTACTCCACAAAATACTTCATTACTCTGCAATGTACGTATTGACTCTGTACGACACTTCGTTGCAACGAGTTGAGGGCGGTTGATGGTGGTCAATAGCTGTCGACAAGAGGTGGTCAACAACTGCAGAGGTGGGAAACATTTGTCATATCTTTAGTGTAGAAACAATACTGAAATTTAGCTCCTTCTTCTCCTAATCCTCTTCCAAGCTCAAATCTTTCGGTTCAAGGCCTAGGTCCCCTTTCATGAAGGAGATAGAAATTTATTTATAGAGCTCGGGAGTGGTCTTCCTACAGATAAGAATGGAATCCAGACTACTTCATTGGATGACCCAGAAAGATTCTCACGATTGAACGATGTATTTTGGACATTTTAGTGTCTTAACAATGTTAGAATTAAGTGATTTTGGGCACATTAGATGCATCTCATCGAGACACATAGTTTGACAATAAGCTTGCAAAATTTAGAATTTGTTTGACCCCACAATTAGCCACTCAATACTTTTAAAAGTGGTTTAATTGCTTCATCATGGCTTGATTTGACTCGGATTGGACCAAATTTTGTATCATTATGTTTGTCTTGTTGAACAGGTTAGTTTTACTGTAAGTTTGTCAAAATCAAAGTCCTTGATGATTTTTAATTTGAATTTGAAAGTTTCTTACAAAAAATGCTCCGAGATTTGTGCTAATTGCCTCAAAATTCATGACAAATGATTTTGAATTTGGATTAATCTTAAAGAACAAAAAAATATTGGCTTATGTATAAGTTGAAAAGCTACGAGACTACACTCTATATGAGAGTCATGTCATCAAAAAAATGAGTAATTTGAGCTTAATAAAGCCACCTTCATTTCCTTTCCAATATGAGCTATAGCATAAGCAAAACAATTCATATTTCATATAAAAAATGCATACAAATTAATATTGGAATAATTTGAAAAAGCAATCTCCACATCTAACACAAATGAACATCTCATATTGGAAAAGTTTGGTAACCGATTTTAAACAAGAATGTTTAGAACTTTAAGTGTTAGATGGGCAAAAACATGAGAACTTTGTGGTATCATAATATGTTAAGTAAATGCCCTAAATATTTTTATCTTTGCCTATTGGGTTTAGGGAGTACAATTGTTAATCCCAAGATCTTCCTAGTTCTATGGTTCTACCGGCCATGCTTAGTTACATAAGAAATCCTTTCACCTTCTGTCTTAAACCAGCATTTACTAATTCTAGTTGGAAGTGTAGGTTTAGAAGAATTAGAGAAGCTAAAACCTGTGAATAGAGGGAGAAAGATGAGTGTCAACTTCTTCGAGATTCTGCTGCGCCACGGGCTTCAACGTAGGAAGCTTCGATGTGGGCTGCCAATAATGTCGAGATTCTGCTAACGAATGGATGGCTGATAATGAGCTATAGAGCGGTGATCCAACGACGAGAGGAGGGATCGAGAGAATGGGAATATCGGGAAGCAAAATGCGGGAACGTTTTGTATCTTTAGGTTACAACCCACTATTAGCAGGAGGATGTACAAAAATCCATTTTTTTTTATTAAGGGTCTGTTTGGGTTGGGGTAGTGGCAACTTAATAATATGGTGCTGCGAAGCAGTTGCCACATGAAGGTGCTGCAAATAAACTAGTTGTCTGTTTGTTTTTCGCAGTTTGAAAACAACTGTGCTGCAATTATTTATTGACAAATGATCATTCTGCCGCTCTATAGTGATATTTTTTGCAACAAAACTATCATACCAATATATTTTATACTTTAGAAGAAAATTCAATACATAACATTACAAAAAAAAAAAAAAATACACTTCTCTTGATAGTGAGTATCATGATTACTAAAATTAAGAAACAAACTATTAAAATAATATTTAATAATATGATAATATTATTTTTAAAATATTGATGGCTTATGTCACGGGCTAATCCCTCCTCTAGGGATACGTTCCATGTCTGATCACTCTCGGTTGTAGAATCTTATAGACAATCTGTCCACCGAAAAAGTCACAGTTCTCCGTGATTCTCTACGGGCACTTGTAAAACTGTCTCTTGTAGTTATATGACTGACGTTAAGTTAGCATGACACTTTGGAGTTCTTGGTTCTCGACAAAAGACGAAAGTGTCAAATATGCATATTACTAAAAAATAAGTCATCTATAAGTGCCTCAAAAACCACGACACTGACCTGTTTTCAATGTGATTTCGCATGTGATAAGAACCATCAAAGACAGATAGGTCATCCCGAAGAAACTTTAAGTTCGAGTGTCTCATAACTGACCTCCAAAATATAAAAATAAACTTGCAATAAATATTTATATACCATATTATATCCAAGGTTGCCTCTTCGGCCATCCAGGTGGGGAATAATATATGTAAGGAAGCGAGAAATTAAAATGAGATTCAAAATTTAAATGATTTAACAGAACGTCGATACAACAAACAATAATAGTTTTCATCATCCATCGTAAATAAAGTAGCAAAAAGAAAAAAAATACAATCGATCCATTCAATATCCAACAATAAATTTGTAATCCCTTCTCTCAATTCAAGCATTTCCCTAGCACCTTCACTATTTTGGTTGATCTCATGTGATTCTACTTCTGCCTATGGTATAGATGTCGTATGTCATATTGAAATGCTTCAAGCGGGACATGTAAATAATCATCATCCGTCATACTAAAGTTTACATCATTACTTGAATAATGTTGTCGAATATAGTTGTGCAGAGTCATTGTGGCCATTTCAATTTGCACCTGCTTCAAAAATAGATATGTCGGTATATCACGCAGTATATCCACATAGTTGTGAAATCGCAGTCGTTGGATTGCTTGAAATCAAAACTGTGCTTTCCATAACTGGGAATGAGTGTCTAGTTTTTAGGTTTAACCGAGGAATAGGCCGGTTCCGCGCCGGTTCTTAATCCCCCGAGATCGGAAGCTTGCCAGGTTCACATTTCAATCAATTTTACCGCCGAGTAACTATGAATATTAGAATATGAACTAAGACAAAGGCAAAGCATTGGGCACTTCCGAGAGAGAAAAGATGGATGGGATTCATCGATGCCACGAAGATAGAAAATAATCTCATGTGTAGAAAAAAATTAATCTTTTTTGTTCAATCATTTACTCACATACATGCATGCCAACACATAATTATGACATGAAATATATTAATGCTTGCTCACATTGCCATCCTAAATACAAAGAGAAATAAGGACAATATATGATGATATAAATTTTAATTAAATTTAAAATACTTTCCTTGTGTAGCTTAGGAACTTATACAATGTTTGATAATACATTTTAACACTTTCCTCTAATGCCTAATAATATATATATATTGGCATAGCCGAGGTGCCATGCAGTTTCCCCAATGCTCATAATTAAAATCTATTTATTCATCCATTCTCCCTTCTCTATGAAAAATCAGTAATGTTATAAAATATAAAAAAATGATATAATTCTATTTATAGATCATAAAACCAAAATCATACGTTAAAGAAACAGAAGAAATTTGGAAGGTCTTGAATTAATTTTCTGAAAAAAGCCTGATAGCTTCTTAAGTGTTTAAGTGTATGCACTTCTTCCTTTCCATCTTTATTCTCTCAAAGCCAATTAGGTTTCCATTCAGAGCTCCTTTCCACTCATAAATCCTCATGCTTCACTAATCTACTCTTGAGCGGCAAAGCCTCTTTTTAGATAACAAATGACAAAGTAATATTTCGGGAGGGTCGAAAATAATATTTCAAGAGAGGTAAAATAATAAAGTTTCTCTCATTTAAATAAAAATTTGAATTTGAGGAGCGGTTATAGTATGAGGAGTAAGCATTTGTCATGTGGCAAGTGAGTCCCACTGTAATACACTGATTGGGTTGGTTTTTTTTAGAGGGGTGAGACCCACTTAACATGTGGTACACTGATAATTAAGTGAATTTGAGGGAACACTAAATGCTTTCTAGGGGACACTCACTTGGACATTTAACCCTATAAATTACCATCTAAGCTCCCTTTGCATGCATTCGAAGAAAGAAAGAAAGAAAGAAACAAACAGGCATAAGAACGACCATGAAGAAAATATGCAACATCTGCTGTGGATCTCCCGACACCAATGCCACGGCGCCCCGTCCCCCACGGAGATCCGAGCCTCGGCCTTTAGTCCACAGCACTCCAAACAGTTGGAAACTGCCTTCCCATGCTGCGGGGTGGCAGAATTTTCGCATAATGCATTCCACCAGACGCAACAACGCCTTCACCATCAAAGAAGCCTGCTTTACACCGGACGGAAACAAACACAGCATTGTGATCAGTTTCGACGAAACGGTTAAAACGAAGATGAGGCTGGCAGTAGATGAAGAGCCGATTTATAGCGTGGATGCTAAGGAGAGTAGCAGAGGAAGTGCTTCATTCGTTATTGATGGATTGAATGTTTGCTTTATATGGGACGTCGGAGTGATGCCGGTGAAGTTTACATTCTGCACAAAGATTGAAGATGGTGGACGGGGGGAAAGCAGCAGTGCCGGCGGTGGTTCCGGCAGCAAAGGGGCTGAGATTGGAGAGGAGTTGCAGTATCATTGGCTGCAGATCAATGGAGCAAATTAGTAGTTTTTTTTATATACTCTAAAAATGTATCATATTTTAATAATTAAATACTATAAATCATAATCTGATTTTCAGGTTCTCCTCTTAGCTTATATTAAATTCTATAATTTCGTATTTATTTTCAGGTTTATCTGTTAACTTAAATTTTCTTATATTTATTTTAGAGTTATTTAGTTTCTTTGAGTGAAACATAATTTTTTAGAGTGAAATCTCGCATATTGACTCTTTATCTGAATTTTTTATAGATGAGATATGATATTATGATTTTATTGTGAGTTGTGCTTCGACTATTTTGCATTTATGTTGTGATTCATGTAGATTTAAACATTAATTTTATATAGGTTTAAGCTTTTGAAAGATTTCGAACAATTCGAACAATACAAACAAATTTGTATTATTTCGAACAATTCAAACAATTCGAACATTTCAAACAATTCGAACAACAAATTGAACATTTCAAACATATTTCAAACAAATTAAACCGAACACGAACAATAATTTCACGAACAATTTCGAACACATGTAATTTCAAACGAACCGAACACGAACACGAATTTTGTTCGTTCGTGTTCGGTTTGTTTACCCCTACTCATGGGCTGGAATGGGCAGTATATTAATTGAAAATATAGTGAAGAATTTTTTAATTATTGGATTTGAATGCTAACGTGATCTTGAAAAAAAAACAAAATTGTTAGATAAGAGATTAAAATAGAAGAAAAATCAACCATATTTAATATTTTTACAAGAAAACATGAAATCAATGTATTTTTCATAATAAATTGGTGAATTTGTTGGTAACTTAGTTTATTAATAGTCTAAAATTGAGTATACTTTAATAGTTTGCCATATTCTTTAGCAATAGATAGAAAAATAATGATTAATTACTAGTCTGGATTATTAATAGGAACTTCATGGTTTTTTAATACATTGTAGAGTATGTTAAATTTTGTATTGCTTTGACATTTCTTAAATTAGTTTAATTGTTTAGAGACTTGCTCATATGCAAATTATTTTGTAATTCGAAGATTTCAAAAAAACATATGCTATGTAGGAGAGTTTCATGAGAATAAATTTTTGGAGAGCATATTCTAGATAGGGCTGTGAAATTGGCTCGAACAACATAAATGGCTCGAAAATCAAATCAAAATTTAGCTAGGTTCGAAATCTGCTTGAAATATTTGAGCCGAGTTAAAAGCTAAATAAAAAGTTTGAATTTATTTTGATCCGACCTCAGCTCGAATCGGGATCAAATCAAACTTAAAAACTAATCGACGATTAGACAATGGATCTAGATTCATGAATATTCGTAACCTGTCCAACAATCTAGTCCATCCTATATTTCTATTCACTTCCCCCTAGCTCCACCTGAACGACTCTGAGCCCAAAGCCCTAACTTTCTCTTAGTCTCTGCCTTTCTCGCTCTCTCTTCACCTCTTCCCCTCCCCCCTCCCGTTAGGGAATCTCTTCCTCTCTCTCTCTCTCGCTCTCTGACAACTGCCTCTCCCCTTTCACATCTAGCTCCCTACCTCTTCGGAGGGTTGTGTGGTTCAAACGTTCGATGCGTTAGCAAAGAAATCACACAATTTTTTTTTTTTGTGTGCAGTTGCGATTTCTGGCTTAATAACCCAAACTCATAATATTTTTTAATTCTTTCCTCATAATGATTCACGGTGATCAATATTTTTTACTTGGTTTGAAAAGGAATTTATAGTTTTTATTCTCAGTGTAATTTTTTCTTGTTGGCATCGTTTTTGGTTATCACAATTGTAGGGCTTTCACTTGCATAACTTGACGGTCTACGATTTGTTTGTAGCTTCTGGTAGCTTAAGGCACCCACCCAGGAAACACTAGCACTTGTTTGGGACAAGAAGCTAGGGTTAGGGGCGATTTTTAGCCTTACATGAGGAAACTACCATCGGGAAGGTTCATTCAGGATGTGAGACATGTTTAGCACTCATTCGGGTGTTTAGGGGTCACCACACATCCGTCTAGAGCCTTACATGGAAAGGGGAAGTCACAAAACAATCCTACACGCACTAAGAGAAAGTTAGGGTTCGGGACACGCTACCCACGTCGTGGTATAGGACAATCGTTGACACCAATTTTTTTTTGGTGAATTGACATGTTCTTTAAACATACTAAATTTACTCCTGCATTTTATGCTTATTTTTAATGATATTACACTATAATGGAAGATATTTTCATGGTTTTTGTTATAGGTATAACAGGTTTATCAATTGGAGCGAACTTTAGCAAAAACGGAGCAAATGGAGAAAAGAAAGCTGTGACTTGAACTGGCGCCTAAGCGCCACTAAATGGCGCCATGAAATCAGTTTCTTGCGCCTAAGCACCGGACTCCATGGTGATAACAGAGAAAGTGGCACCTAGGCGCCACATATTGGCACATAGGTGCCAGGTCATCTTCCCAACATACAGAAGAAGTGGCGCCTATGCGCCACATATTGGCACATAGGCGCCAGGTGCTCTTTCCAGTTGATAGAAAGAGTGGCGCCTAGGCGCAAGAATTGCCCAGAGCAGCTTTTCAGTGGTTTTAAGCATGAAATTAAGGCTTTGGGGGGGATCATTGCAGACATGAGAAAAGGGCTTTGAAGAGTTCAACGAAGTGTTGAGTGCACGAATTATATGGGTGTAAACAAATCGAACACGAACGAACATAGCTCGTGTTAGTGTTCGGTTCGTTTGAATTACGTGTGTTTGAAATAGGGTCGTGTTTGAAATTGTTCGTGAAGTAACTGTTCATGTTCAATTTGATTTGTTTGAAATATTTGAAATGTTTGAATTCTTCGTATTTTTCAAATTGTTTGATTTGTTCGAAATCTTGCAAATTTATTTGTATTGTTCGAATTGTTTGAAGTCTTTCAAAAGCTTAAACCTATATGAAATTAATTCTTAAACCACTAAGGCTGTCAAAAAGCTCGTTGTTCGCAAACAGTTTGTGTTCGGTTCGTCAATGAGTTTGTGTTCGATTCGTTCGATAATTAAACAAGACGAAAGTGAACAATTTTTTTTTGTTCATATTAATATACTATATTAGTAATATATTAATATAGATATTATATATTTATTTAATATAAGTTATATAATTAATATAATATATTATTTATATATATTAATATTAGGGATGTCAAACTAGCTCGTTGTTCGCGAACAACTCGTGTTCGGCTCGTTCGTTAAGAAACGAACAAAACGGTGGCTTTACGATGAGCTTATTTTAAACAAACTAAATTTCAAACGAACTGAACACGAACACAAGCTCCGTTCGTTCGTGTTCGGTTCGTTTACACCCCTATAAACCAGTATGAATCATAACATAAATGCAAATAGTCGAAACACGACTCACAATAAAACCATAATATCATATCTCATCCATAAAAAATTCAGATCTAGACGCAATATGCGAGATTTCACTCTCAAAAACTATGTTTCATTCAAAAAAACTTAATAAATCTAAAAGAAATATAAGAAAATTTAAGCTAAGAGACGAACCTAAAGATAAATACTAAATTATAGAATTTAATAAAAGCTAAGAGGCGAACTTGAAGATCTGATTATAATTTATCGGATTTAATTTTTTTAAATATGATAAATTTTTAGATTATATAATTATTTTTAAAATATGATAAATTTTTTATATATAATTATTTTACATTATTTTATATTTCGAACAATAACGATTCAAACACGATCGAACAAATGATTTTTCATGTTTGGTCCATTTATAAACCGAATGAAAAAAAAAATTATTCGTGTTTGTCTCGTTTTCTTATCGAACGAATCAAACACAAACTCCCCGGCGAGCCGAACACGATCTGTTCGCAAACAATGAGTTTTTTTGATAGTCCTAAGGGATTTGAGGAAAAAAGTGAGAGGATTTCATTTGTTTTTCCTATTTTCACTTCAAATTGTGTGAGAAATGTGAGGAACTGTTGTGAGACTGCAAGAAGAGCACTGTTTGGTGGATCTTTTCTTCGTTTCTCAGGAAAGGAGAAAAGTTACTGTATTTTGTTATCTTGTATTGAAATATTACTTAGAAATTGGTTGTTCTTTAATATAATATGTTTAGTATTGTGGTTTTCTCCAAGAAATTTGAGTAATTTTCTTACTTCTTTACTTCTGTAATGGATTAACAACATATGTAGGGTTTAAATTAAAGTAGAATCATGTTACTTCATGGAATGTGATAGTGTTTCATTTGTACTTAATTTACTTTGTAAATCGATCATTTGTGATGTTAAAATTTGTTGTGAACATATAATGATCCGAGAAGGCTATGACTTCAAACAACTAGTGAACATCACACTAACCTATAAAGTGAAGGAAAAGTAGTCCTTAGGCTAGTGCAAATAGATCGGGAGATGATTTTAGCGAGGATAACTAGGAGGATTCTAAGGTGACAGGCAGAAACTAGACATATGTTAACATATGTTCTTTATGCACTTGAAGAAGGGTAATGAATGTATATGCTCCTATTTGTCACAAATTTGTTATTAGGGATTCTAGTTTGATTGAACCTACACTAGCTACTAGTCTCATTACAGAAGGAGAGAACCTGTAATCAGCTTGAACCTTCAACTTAATATAGATTAGTGCATTTAGTTTAAACCTCCCTTTCCTAAAGTCCTAATATAATTATTCTACATACTAGGTTCGTAACCTTATGTTCTACTTTTCAAGGACTAATATTTTTTTTTTTGAAAATTCTAAATATTCTTAGCATTTTGATCAAAGTTAGCTCATGTCATCCTCAATTGTTCAGAGTATTCATCGGTTATTGACTATATTGAGAGAGAAAAAGTTGTCATGGAGCATAATTCAGTTCCATACATTATTAATTAATTTATTAATAACAGTATTTGAATAGTATTGACATTATACAGTCTTTCATACTTGCTAAGGAGGTAATTAATCTTCCCTAACTCAGTCTTTCATGCCATTAAAACAAGGACCAACTTGTCTTAGATGAGTGTCGATATTACATCTTCAAGATTCTAGTACTTCCTCTGATTTTTGTGGGGATTTGATTTCCCAAATATTGCATCTCAAAATATGAAAAATCTCCTCCAATAAGCACAATAACAACACAAAAAAACTTTTGGGACTGCGATACACCAACACGAAGGAGGCAAAACATTCGACCAAAGGAACACTAGGGTTGTAGCACATGAGCACAAAGAAGGTACAATAACTGGCCAAAGGAACTCTAGTTGTTGCACAATTGCAAAGTAGAAGGAGGCACAATAGTAGGACAAGGCACTCCCAACACTTGAGCGAAAAAAGTTTGTCATCTGTTATGTGTTATCCAAACCAGCCCACCAAAGGCATTGGGAGATGCCTAATTTCATGTGTTCAAGAGACTGTCCTATGTTATCCATGAACATTTATATGAACCATGCGATTATGCGAGCAACGTGTGCTTCACACTACACTCTTTCATTTGGATTACGGGTCCGACCCACTCATGTCATCTGATCGCACTGCATAGCCAACCGGACTTGGCTTGACGCTAGCCTGCTCAACTGCTAGCCACATTCCTAGCCTGATTAGGCCCAACTTGACCTGGACAAACACCATCTTGCCTAAACCACAGGCTTTTTTCCATGCTCGTGTCTTTCAGCTTATATCCACACATAATTCTACCACTATCTCCACCAAACACAAAATTTTTTGAAAATTTTAAAATTTTAATGTTAACTATTTTAATTATTTTACTAATTTTTGAAGAATACCAACAATTTTTTTTTAATTTGGGGGTAACTGACGCGCCATCATCAAATTTTGTCTTTTGACTCGAATATCAAGGCATTTAGTGTGAACTTGAGGCATTATTTCTTGGAAAAAAATATTCAAAATAAAATTAAAAATCATCCAAAGCTCCAATTTTAGCAAACTTATAGTTAAATTAGCGAACTTGATGAGAAAAACTCAATGATGCCAAAATTAATTTAATCCAAGTTAAAAAAAGCCTCGATCAAGTTCTTAAACAACTTTTTATTGTTAATCATAGAGTCAAATGAAATCCTAATTTGACATTCCTATAGTCTGATCAAGAGTCTTGATAAGAGAAATTTAATGAGCCCAATATCACATAATTTTAAGGCCTTTAAAGAAGTCAAATCATCAAAAAACCCTCTATGATAAAGGGTAATCTAGGTGGAGTGTTCATCAGGTGGTTATAGTAGTTATTCACTAAAGTATTAAAATGCTCCTTCTATAAGGCCTATATATAGACTTCCTCTCATCACTTAGAATAAAGAGGATGAAGGAGAAGAAGGAGCTCATTTCCATTACTATTATGGACTGAAGACTTGATGATGATAACTCTCAACCTTCGTAACAGTTGACCTTCATTGGTTGACCACTATAGATCATCGCCAACCCCCCTCTGTTCGTTGCTATTGGTGGAATTTGTAGAGTAACAAAGTTTCTTGTAGATAGTGACACATTGTAGAGTACCAAAGCACCTTGTAGAGTAATGACACAAATTGCGAAGTAATAAAGTATTCTATTGAGTGATGAAGACTCTTACATATGAAGAAATCTTGTGTTTTAAATATTGTGCAATGACATACCCTGAACATGGTGTATCAAAGGCTCGATGATAACTTCTATCATCAACAACTTTCAATTGTTTTACAGTGAATCTTTTTGTATATGAACATTGTACTTAGAGAAATCTTGAAACCCTTTTCTAGTTGCGGGATAGGGTCTACTTTTGTACTTGGAAACTTATTGTGGATCATTGCAGCTAGGCTAGATCTCATGATTTTTTTCCCTTTTTAGGCTTTTTCCCCTTAAAAAATCTTGTTGCCTTAAAAAATTTTCTGGCAGGCATCAAGATTATTAGCATTAAAGGGTTACAATTCAAAGGAATATTTACAAAGATAAAAATTTAAATAGTTTTAGGTTAATTATTATCAACTATTAATAGTGACATATCTAGAAGTAATCTTAAGTTATTACTCAACGAAGTTAAATTTTTTTTAAGGAAATTTGCCACAAAAAATAATAAATACATAAGGAATATATTCAGGCTTTAATTAAAGATAAGTAATAGGCAAATTTTGGGAAAAAAAACATTGCTGAATGAGTGCACTAAATTTAAGGATTAAACTATATTTAAAATTGTGTTTTGTATATTATTATTTTATTAACTATTTTTTTGTAACAAAAAATAGACCATGACAAAATTGGAAGAAGTCAAGGAATGCAGCATGTAACACCACACTATTAGTCACGTAGCACCACAAATTAGAAGATATACTTTAGGGCCAAATTCTCAAGAGCACAATATTGTAGCAAGGCTAATTTGGAGTGACGTTGCATAACATCATTTGGCAAGACCAATATTTAAATGCTTATTTTTTTTCTCTTTGAATTTAATTTAAATCTATTAATTTGGCCAAAATTTATTGTGATCTTGTGAAAATGATGAAATCCAAGGGGAGGTAGGGTGAAATAATCAATATTTATGTGCATAGATATATGGTCTTTTAATTATTGTAATTTAATAAGAAATTTTTATCATCATAATTATTTATGCTAATTAGAGTATAAATATGTCTAATTAGTAATAAGATGATTAGATGATTAATTAAGAGATAATTTTGTCATAGATTGAAAGATATAATTTAGAAAGCCTCACGCATATTTACATCTAATAAAATTGGATAATCATAAATTTAGAATTTTTTTCTAAATTCATAGTGAACTTTCATCTTTAAAATGCTTTTAACTTTGACTTGCTAGTTGTATATAAAATAATAGAATAGATTAATGTTTAACTTAATCAAATTACACAATCATTTCTAGTGAAAAAGATATTTCATTCATTAATTTGTTACTTGAAATGGCACATGCTCTTGCCTACATCGTAAAAGCCAGTTAGTTGGATGTATGTTGAATGCTTATTTGAAAAGAAAAAAGCAAGGAATAAAGGTGAAGAGGATAACACACTTGATTTGGAGGTGGTGATTGGGTGTCTAAGCTAATTTTAGGGGGGCAGGGAGAAGATTTGGAAAATAATATTAGAGGAAGTAGTATGGATGGAAAAATAAAGTTGTAATTGAAGTGGAAGTGTGTATGAGTAAGGTCAAATTTTCATTGGAGTTGGCACACTATCGACGGTTGTGTATGAAAGAAGGGATTACAAGACCACATAGTTGGCATGATTGGTAGGGCATGTAAGAGAGGGGCTAGAAAAGTATTTAATGTATTTTTATTATTTACTAAGAGAGATGAGGGTTTACTTGATCAAATAAGTTATTTTAATTGAATATTTAGATGAACTGATGGATATTTATGACTTTAGGAAGGAAGTGGTTGAGTTATGGTAGGATTATGAAGAGAGAAAATAGGAGGATTCTTTCAACAAATGTCACATGCTATGAAACATTTTTTTTTAATGGTGGCATTATGATATTTGCAAACATTTTGGAAGTGAAGTATCTAAGAAACATATAAGGATGAAAATAAGGTGTTGATTTATAGGTCTTACAGGGTCATAATTGAAGGTAATTAATAAGGGCAGAAAAAAAAACTTTTAGTTTGTTAGAGTTAGGGAGTAATGAAAAATTATTAAATGAAGATTGCATGCAAAGACTCACAATTTGCTTAAAATTAGTTAGGTATATGATCGTGGAGACAGTACGGGGCTAAAAATAAAGTGGCTTATAAGAATCATGAAGGAGAGTCTTGATGATGATAGGGTTTAGTGATGGAAAGTTCGATGTTTCTCCACACTATAAGAATACCTCAATGATGGGCTATTAAGAAACATGGGATAATTTTTTTTATAATCATATGTGATGAGGCGAGAGGAACTTGTGTCAAAGATCAAGCAAATATTAATAATTAATGTTGTTGGGCCTAAAGTGATGGTAGGGAGGTTGGTTTGTGAGATGAGTTTATGGGAATAATTTTTGTTGTGTGGAATAGTGATGAGCTTCTAATTATATTGGGGACAACAATGTGCTTAATGACCTTGTTGATATTAAGATTAGCATTTACCAAATTAAGAAGATGCTCTGTAGGTGTTTTAAATATTTTAGGGATTGGGAAGTTGAGTTAGTTTAGTGAGGAGGGAGAAGCAAAGTAAGATGTATTGTTTTGAATGGTGATTTGATGACGATTTATAAATGAGATTGGCAATAGCTTGCATTTAAAGTTAGTTAAAGTATTTATGTGCATCATATTTAAGAAAAAAATTTAATATTGTTATATTTTTCCTGAGGTTTTTCAAATATGATTGGGTTTTCATAAACATTAACGGTCAAGGTGATATCTGAAAATTCGTAGTCACAACCCCAAATGATTTTGAGGGTTAGGTCACGCATCCTTGTCAATGAATGGTCAAGTAAGATGTTTAATTGATGTGTTCCACGTAATGTATAAAAGATGCTATAAAACACAATATTTAGAGAGAGCAAATTCACAATGACACTATAAGGATGAGTTGATAATAGAAAAACCAGAAATAGAAATTAGATTCATGTAACTTTTTCTTTAGTTGGAATCTTTTGAAGTGGGCAAGGAAAAAATTTATTAGTGTAGCTGAAGAAATTGTATTTATCAGTGAGGAAGACATGTTTGGATGCACTCGATGAATAGTTTATAGTTATAAGTTTGATCAAAGAGATGATGTTAATGGAATTTCGGGAAGAAATATTATCAAATATTGATGCTAGTATTAGTGTTTGGATGACATTTTATCAGATAGACTGATGCTATAACATTAGTATTTAGATTTGAGGAGGTGAATGAATATTTGACAATGGACTAAGAGAGACGTTGAGTTGGACAGCAATTAAGAGGAGAAATTATCAGTTCTAGGCGTATGTATGTCCGGACAGCCATTCACGGGCCTCCACATCACCCATAAATCAGGTGTAGGATGATGTGGCGGCTCGTGAATGGTTGCTTGGACGTGCGGACCTAATCATTTCACCAGTTAAGATAGAGAAAATATATATGGTATTATATGAGGACTGTTATGACTCTGCTGAAACCATGAAGTGACAAAAGAATTTAATGTGGAGAGAAAATATAATGTCATTGTTTGGTCATCACATTTGTGCATGCCAATTGCCAACATATATATTCATGTATGACATGAAACAAAAAAAAAAAAAAACTCTTATATTATAATACCTATATTAATGCCTGTTCAGATTGCCTTCCAAAATTAAAAAGAGAAATAGGAAAAATATACAATTATACAAATTCCAATCAAATTTGAAATACTTTCCTAGTGTAAAAAAGGTAACTAAGGAAATTATACAATGCTTGATAATACTTGAGATCAGTTTCCTGTAATGCCTCATAAATGCTTCAATTTTATCAAATGTAAAACTAGCTATAAAATAACACCAAACAAAGAAATGATATAAATACAATTCAATTTTTTTCCATGGCAAAATAAAACAAATATTAATACAGTAAAAATGATACATATAATTCTATGTACAGATCACATGCACAATACAAAAATCGAACGTTAAGAGAATCAAAAGAGCTCTGAAAAACCGAAAGAATCAGATTGGCTAATTCGGAAGGTCTTCAGCAAAAATGGCTAATTCCTAGTGTTAATTTTCTACAAAAACCTCATAGCCTGTTTTGCACCTGCCATTTTTCTTTTCCATCTTTGTTTTCTCAAAGCAGCAAAGCCTTCTCCTTCATCAGGAATAACAGAGAGAGGTTTCAGAACAGTAATCCATTGAAGTTCAACGAATCTGCATGTCTTAATTCAGCACCAAAGTACTATAAATTAATATCTAATCTTCTCTTCCATACACGAGAAGAAACAAACAAACATAAAAAACTCAGCTTTTTTATTTCTTCGAACCGCCATGAAGAAAATCTCCAACATCTGTTGCTGCTCTGCTGACACCAAAGCAGAGGAACAGCCTTCAGATCCTCAGCCTTCGGAGCAAGCAGCAGAACGGCCGGATTTTCAAGTAATGCATTCCGTCTTGTACGATAACGCTTTCATCGTCCAAGATGCCAGCTTTACACCTAATGGCAAAAAACACAGAATTGTGATCAGCTTCGACAGATGGAATAAAACGAAGATGAAGCTGGCAGTGGATGGAAAGAAAATTTATGATGTGGATACTAACTGGAGTATTAGAGGGAACGCTTCGCTGGACATTTTCGGTTTGCCGATACTCTTTCTGTGGGATGTCCATGGGGAGGTCATGAAGTTTACGTTTCGTACGAGGAAGGATGCTCGGGAGCGCGGCGAAAGCAGCCGCTCCGGCGGTGGTTGCGGGGACGGCTGCGATGCGGCTATTCATGGAAGCCGGGGGAAGGGGCAGGAGTTCCATTGGCTGCAGATAGAAGGAGCCAAAGAGAAATATATTGTTTGAATAAATGTAATTAGAAAATAATTAGCATTTTGAATGTGTTTATTAATAATGATAATATTATTAGTTATTTAAAAAAATAACAATACAATTTATTAAGTTATCTAGTATTTTTCAAGTATCTCTTTAGCTGATGAGCATAACATGTTGAGCTTCAAAATATGAATCTATTAAAGTCACCAAAAATGTTGACTTTTAAGTAACTATATAGTACCAAATTTGCCTTTTTTTTACTTGTTTTATATTGGTTATAGGGAAATTACTTATATATATTATCATTTTCTTTAGAAGGGTATTTCAAAGATTTTATCACATTGAACATAACTTATTGATCATTAACCGTCATTGTTAATTCAATTTTCTGCACATCTATCATTGTTCTTCTAGTGGTTAGAAAAAGTTTGCCTAACATGATGAGAATTTTTTTATCTTCTTCCATGTTTAACACAATGAAATCCACTAGAAAGATAAATTTATCAACTTTGACAAGAACATCTTCTATAACTACTTTCAGATATGTGACTGATCAATCAACCAATTGAAGAGTTACGACAGTTGGAGACACTTCTCTCAGGCCTAACCTACTAAAAATAGACAATGACATAAGGTTTATACTTGCTTCGAGATCATATAAAGCTTTTCCATAAAACTCTTCTCCTATTGCACAAGGGATCGTAAAGCACCCAGGATCCTTCAGCGCTTTTGGAAGCTTCTTTTGAAGGACAACACTACACTTTTCAATAAGTGCAATAGTCTTGTAATCTCCAAACTTCCTTTTTTTGTTGAGGATGACTTTCATGAACTTTACATAACTTGACATTTATTGCAGAGCCACAATAAAAGGTATATTAATCCTTGGCTTCTTAAAAACTACTAAAATCTTGAAAATTATTAATCTAGTTTTTGTTGTTGCAGTCTTGAGGAAAAGGATATGGAGATCTCTCTAGTTTGATCTTAGTTGGAGAGACTGATTTCTACATATCTACTACATCACCATGAAAAGCATGTACATTTACTCAGAAAGCATGGATAACAAAACACCAGAATGTATTAAAACAAAGGGATTTAATATACAAATGTGTTTTAGAAAAACTACAACTCCAAATCACAAATAAATTGTTCTCTTCCTCAATTTGCCTCGAGCTTGTTCCACCCCTATACTTGGTTAGAACAAGCTCAGGACACTACAAACATAGGAGAAAAAACCCTCCAAAACTCTCTCTAACCCTAGAGCACACACCCTTTTTCTTTCTCTCTTCTCCTCCTCTTCACGAACTCTTCATCTCCTCCTAAAATCCTCCCCAAAATGCTCTAAAACTGCAATGAAACAACTCTAAACCGTCCATAATTTGGTCCTTGCACATAGGCGCCACTCTATTCTTGCGCTATGACCTTGGCCTTGGCACCCAGTGGTTGGTGCCCTGACACCAACCTCTCGAATTGCTTTTTACTTGACTAACACCTAGGCAGCACACTGATTTGGCGCTATGGCCCTGGCTTTCAGGACTGAGGCCTTGACTTCAAGTGGTTGGTGCCATGACGCAGATCTTTCGGGTTCTAGGCTTGGCTGGAGCCTAGGCGCCCAATACTTGGCGCCATGGCCCCAGCCTTCACATACTGCATTTTTTCAAATCTTCACCTTTTTTTCTCCATGCTTCTTTCACTTTGTTCTACTCATAATACTTGTTATACCTGCAAGAAAAACATACAAATACATTTCTTTAAAGTGCAATTTCATTCAAAATGATGTGCAAAATATAAAGAAATTCATGCAATATTTTCACACATCAGCTCTCTTTTTGTTTTTCCATTGCCTACCTTAAAGTCTCCTAACCTATTTTTGTAAGATCAATGGAGACCCCTTTTACGTTTTTGCTACCCAACTCAGAGTCTCCTAATTTAATTTTGTGCAACCAATGAAACTCCATTTTTCCATTATTGTCTCCCACTTCATATTCTCCCATCATACTTCTGTGTGATCAACAGAGTTCCCTTTTTTACATTATTGCCTCCAACCTCAGAGTCTCCCTACCTATTTTTATGCAATCAATGAAGGTCAATTTTATCATTGTTGTTGCTAACTTGGAGGAGATTTTCTACACTATTGGTGTGCTTTCCGGAAGAATTTTGTAATGTCATTGTTATACTTCCAGAGGAGAATTTTCATGTTTTTAGATGTTTATGTTTGACGAATCCCATCCCCCTTAGCTTTAAGAGAATGGAAGATTAATTTTGCAAAGATTGAACAAATCTTTGACAAGCACAAGAAAGTGAAGAACTCCTGTATAATACATATATTATTATTGGTAAATCAGTTAGCCAAATTCAAAGATAAAATATCATCCATAACCATTTTTCTTTCTCATGAACATCGAGAACTGATGGATGTTTGAGAAGAAATAAGGGAGACATGGAAAACCTCAATTAAAGTACATAGACTTTGCAAGCTTTTCGATTGAGGGTGTTAGCTCTTTAAAGGAAGAATCAAAAGTTGTGATCCTAGCGCACAGTAGGAAAATTTTGAGGATTTTTGCTTACTGTTAGATTGTAGCTTATTTTAATGAGAAGTCCTTCATCCAAGTGTCTAAAAATCACCTTCTATTTTAAGAAAGGGTTCCAACTGATGAAAGTGACTTGCAAGAGCTTATTTTGAAAAAGGTTCCGAGTTTTTTTTTATATTGGATTAATACTTTATGTCAGTATGCTTGTATTGGTGACTTTATTCCTACTAACCTTTTGTAGCTTTTGTACCAATGTTTAGGTCATTATGGCTTTTTCCGCATCTGATGTTAAGCGTGTTAGTTTATATAGCTTTTTATTTGTTTGATGTACCGCTTTACACCTTATGATAGTGTATATTTTTTACCTCATATTACACTTGTTGAGTTTCACTTCATTATTTTTATTATAGTGCCATCTTCGATTAGAAAATCGAATGGCAAGCTGAGAGTTACTGAAATTTTTTGGACTTAATCAAATAAAGCCATCCTATTCCATGTTGGGTTACAAAAGATAACAAAATCCTTAGTTATAAAGGCACAACTGGTCATAGGTTGTTAATTAAAGCACCTACTCGATGATTGTAACCTATAACGAATGAATTTAATTATAATCTACTAAGGCTGTAATACTTGTTATAGGATGCATAATTCAAGATAATCAACAATGTTAACTTTTTATGGACAAAATTGAATGAAATCCACTAAGATTTTTAACATATCTAAGGTTGTTAGTCGAAGCTTCAGCTTGACGATTATAACCTATTTTAGAAAAGATTGATAGGAAACCTACCAAGAATTTTTAACCTATTCGAGTGAGTTAGTCGAATCTTTTACTAAATGACCATAACCTGAGATGAGAGAGGTCAAATCAAGTTCCTCTGGGAATGATTAAGCCAAAAATAAGGTGTCAAATATACTTTGTGTTTCTTGATACTAGGGCACAGTTCAAGATAGATTTTACATTTTCTTGAAAACATGGTTGCTACCATATAAAATTTTGTAATATTTTTATTATTACTTTTAAATTTTTTAACCCCTAATGAGTGCATTCTCCACATGATCTCGTAAACAACCTCTATTTGAATCTTAAAGAGGTCAGCTTCTTGATCAAGTTGAGGAAGAACTACTATAGGGAAAGCTCTTTGCCCCTCAATCTAGAAATGGTTCTCAAAGACTTGATGTCTGATTAGAATTTGGGATGACTACCCATCATAATTATAACCAGGTTGTTAACATGAACAACCTTTTAAGGCCATGGTGAAGGTTTCCCACCAGCCTGAAAGTAGTTTTCACAGGTTGTGTTTGAATGAAATGTGAGAAAACTATACCGCCACAATCTTGCGCGAGACGTTAACATGAATGATCTTTCAAAATTATATTGAACATTGCTCCCACATCAAAGAATGCAAAGAAGTGTGGCATCTCAGAATTTATTTCATTTTTTACAGACAACATCATATTGATGTGTGCTGGAAGATTCACTACAGCAGAGTAATAATTTATCATCTTAGAATTGGATAAGGTTCCAACACATACACATATAAAAGAGATGTAGGAAAATAAACCTTTATTTTATTACATGGAAAACCTTAGAAATAAGAAAAAAACTACATGGCCTAGACCACTTAAAATAATTCACTATGTAATTGTAAATGCATAAATCCACTCTTCTCCTGATGTAGCTACAAATTTGATTATTATAAATGCACAACAATAGGTTGTCAATAGTAGTCATAATCTAGCTATAATAAAAATAATTCTTATTAATAACTATAATAGTAGGCTACAATGGTTGTAGCTGATTTCCTTGGAGGCATTAATCTGCCTTGAATGTTGTAGATGGTTGTTATGATGTCAGCTTAGAGCAGAGGCATTAATTAAAAGTTGCGGTAGTAGTTGGATATGTAGGCTACTTAGGAGCATTGTGTTGACCACAAAGGTTGTAGTAGGTAGTTGTATAAGCTATGGACTATGCTGGTCATAATTGGTTATGCTGGTTATAGTGGAGAGCTACAATAACATATGTAGGTCAAATAGACCAAAGTTGGTAGCTGCTTGAGATGTGAGTCATATAGACTCTAGTTGGTCATGTAAGTCATAATGATGATCTGTAATACTGTCTGTACTTAGGCACATAGGCTAAAGTTGAGAGTTGCATGAGTTGTGGACCACATAAGCTATAGTTGTTCATGTGGGTCATTGTCTTGAGCTACAATAACATCTATAGGCCATAGATGTTGGTGTTTTAAATTGAATGATCTGTGGAACATGTAATTCATGGTTGGTTCACATGTCGTGATGATGAGCTACGATATTGTATGTCAGTCATAAAGACAAGAGTTTAAAGTTGCATGAATTGCGGACAACATAAGTCTAGTTGGTCATGTAGGTCATGCAGTGAGTTGTAGTGACAAACGTAGTTTATAAAGATTAGAGTTTGGATTTGTATGAGTTGTGAACCACATAAGTTATAGTGGTGAGCTACGATAACATTTATAGGCCATAGAGGCCAATGTTGGGAGCTACATGAGCTGTGAGCCATATAAGTCATAGTGGGCATATAAGCCATGGCGGGGAACTATAATAACATCCATAGGTTGTATAGGTCTGAGTTGGGAGATGCGTGAGCTATGAACCATCAAGGTTGTAGTTGTTTATGTGATAGAAAGTAGTGAGATACAATAATATTTGTGGACTATAGAGGCTAGAGTTGGGATCTGCGTGAGTTGGGAGATGCATAGGTTGTAATTAAAAGTTGTCGTAATTTTTGGAGGCCATAGTGGCCATAATTGGGAGCTACATGAGTTTTGGACAATGAATTTCATAGTTGGTCTGTCGGCACTATTTTTTGGTGTGGAGTTTGCCCGTAAGAAGCTATCGGCCATCGGAATTGAAATCCCGTTGCCCTCTTCGGAAGGACGTTAAAAAAAAATTTAGTTTTGAAAAAGATGAAGTCAAACTGACCCCATAATTTTCATAGTTTAAATGGAAGAGCACTTTACCTCAAATTCTGTATCCATCCCAATGGATGAATATAAGAATTGAGGGTGAGGCTCGATCAAATAAACTAAAGAAAGTTATGACATCCGTTTGGTCTGCGAAACCAATATATTGGCCGACAAATTCCCCTATTTAATATAAGGAATTAAATAGGGTTTATATTATGCTGGGTTCGGGAAAAGCTTCCTATAAGGGCAAGCCCCTATAGTTAATTACATCTTAGATAACAAAAGTTACCTAAGAATACTCTCGATAAAAATCAAGAAAAATTACCTTCAAGGAGTTCAAATGG
>NW_018164536.1:2830796-2836207 GCF_001263595.1 Phalaenopsis equestris
GATTAATGCATTGTGAAAATATGGTGTATCCTAGTTCCAAGTCATCACCCAAGGTCGACCCTAAAGCCAAGTAATCCTATAGGGACTCTTCTTGAATTCTCTTATAATGATCTTACCTACTAAATGCTAGAGGTTAAGATCAATATGTGGAATTTCAAGCTGAGTAAAAAGAAGAGTTTTGAATTTCTAATGGTGGGGTACCTCTTCTAATTTTCTAAGACTAGTCAATAGGAAAGTCCTATGGCTAGACCTAGGCTACTAAAGAAGTTTTCTAGACCTCAACCAAAAGTGAGGTCAACATGGTCATGTAGAATGTAATGGTGAGCTGTAATAAAATTTATAGGCCAAGCTAGA
The DNA here is from genome assembly GCF_001263595.1 of Phalaenopsis equestris. Classification (NCBI taxonomy): domain Eukaryota; kingdom Viridiplantae; phylum Streptophyta; class Magnoliopsida; order Asparagales; family Orchidaceae; genus Phalaenopsis; species Phalaenopsis equestris. The sequence continues at coordinate 2,831,151 of NW_018164536.1, forward strand.
GTTTGGGGGTTCATGAGACGTAGGTTGTAGTGGCGAGCTACAATAACGTCTGTAAGCCACATAGGTTATAGTTAGAAGTTGCATGAGATATGGACCATGTAAGTCGTTGTTATTATATAGGTCATAGTGATGAGGTGCAATAACGTCCGTAAGCCATAGAGGTTGGTGTTGGGATCTACTTTAATTATTTACCAGGTAGGTTGAAGATGTCATCTAGGCTTTAGTGGTGATCTGTAATAATGTTTGTATACCATAGAATCTGGAGTTGGGAGCTACATGAGCTATGAACCATATATGCCATAGTTGAGGCACATTGGTTACAGTGGCAAGCTGAGATAATATATGTTAGCCATAGAGGTCAGAGTTGGGAGCTACGTAAGCTGTGAGTCATGTAGGTTGTGGTTGGTCACAAAGTTTGTAGTGGAGAGCTATAAGGAGAGAACTTCAGGAGTCCGAAGAAAATCACAGTATTCTAATTATGATGATTATAAGCAATTACGAGAGGGAGTTGTTGTCGGATCATTGATATATATAACATTATAAGCAATTACGAGAGGAAGTAGGTTGTTACACCGTATGTTGGGTGGGTTCTTACACCATCTTCAGTATGTGTTGCTACACCATCTTTATGGTGGTCTTTTACATTGTATGTGGGATGCGTCATCGTACCAAATTTGAGGTATGACTTTTCACCTTATTCATGGCACATCATTACACAGTTTTCAGAGCACATTGTTGTGTCATATTCAGGGTGCATTGTCACACCTCCTTCAGGTGCATCGTTGCACCATCTTTAGAATGCATTTCACCATCTTTAGGGTGTGTCGTTACGCCAACTTTATGATGTGATGTTACATCATCTTTGAGGGGCATCATCACACAACAACATACTTCATTACTCTGCAAGGTCCATCGACGGTGACAAGCAGGGGGTTGCAGGAGGTGATCAATAGTGGTAAGTGAGTGGTGGTCAACGAAAGTCTGTCGAGTCTCTAGTCCAAGACAACTATGGAATTTGACTATTTAGATAGGTCCATCAGCATCAAAATTTTTCATCTATGTCTAATTTAGGTTAAGTGATTCAATAGAAATGTGTTCATTTGTCCTTTCCGTAACATGATTGAAACGTTGAGCTAGAAAAATTGGTGAAGTCACAATTGAAAAGGCCAATTCATCTCAAATATAAAAAAAATTAGCTAACGATTTCCCTTAGCTAACGATGTAAATAATATAATTTGTGGAGCATGTTTTTTATATGCTCTTTATCTTATTGTTTATGAAATATGCATATTAATATATTGATAAGATAGTAATAATTTTTTGCTTAAGTTATCTTACTAACCTTTCTATATTGTCCTTTAAATAAAATTGTCATTATTTTAAAGGGTTCTTATTTTTTATCCGCACATTTTATTTTTAGTGTTAACCATTCTAAACTTGTTGACTTCAAATGGCCCTTATAAATTCAAAACAAGTATTGTCACAAAAAAGATGAGTCATATTCTAAGATATTTTTTACATAAAAAATTTCAATGCATTAGAAAAAATCAAATTAGGTATAATAACAAATTTTCTTATATATATAGTAACTACTAAGCATGAACTCAGAATTCCCTAATGCAAAACTTAAACTACTAAATTTTCTTTATTCTGATTATGAATGGATAACTAGTTCCATGAGTAATGAGAAATAAGTGGATCATGATTAATATTATCAAAGTTGATCAATTGGTCTAGAGATTGAAGAATTTGGAGTTTCAGAATTATGAGGAATATCTTAATAGGTGTCTAATATTGGAGAAACTTTCTACCCATTTTCTGAAAAGAAGAGGATCCAAGAAACATTATTGAATTTAATAAAAAAAATTATGAAAGGTTGACAAAACATGTCACAATAAATGAAATTGCAAGTTGGTGGGAGATAGTAATGATCCTAGAGCTACTATCCTCGTGAATGAACCCCCTCCCATGAATAACATTAAATATTGTGAGCAAAAATTTGAGAAGATTTTGATTTTAGTTTGATAAAATTGAGGTGAAAAAAATATTTGTGAGCAAAGGTTTCACATGTTGTGTAAAGCATATATTTTTCATTCATATACAACCTACTGGATAGATTCTCTACTTTTAAAGAGATGAGAAGGTGGATAGACAGGACAAGCATAGTGGAGATTTTAATGTCTACTCCTAAAAAATGTTAGTCTATATTTGAAAGCTGCAAAAGAGTCAATAATAAAGGGAATGTCATTCTTGTTGATGATATGGAGATATTGGATATTGATTAACAACATAAGGGTAGCTTGGATAGTTTGATCTAAATGTGTGCTTCTTTAATAGGCTTAAAATCATATGTCAATTTGTTAAAAACAAAGAATTTGTCAATTAAAACGATGGAGCCCCATACATTTCATATCACAAACAACACATGTAAACTTAAGTAGAAAAGAATTTGAACAATATCTTAACAACATTAAAGAGTAAGCCATGGAAATGACAACACCCAATCTCATAGCCAACTAGAGTGAGGTTCCTAATCTTAGTCCTTCATCAACATCAACTTCAGAAAAACATTTCTTTCATAAATATAGAGAACATATGTAAGTGATAACCTAGCTAAGATACTTGGGAGCATAAGAGTTCAAAAGTCTATTACAATTCAAAGATTATTTAGGTTAACCTATGTAATGAAGGCGAAAGTGAAAAATTGTTGTGAACATGGATAGGGTGTGAGAAGGTTTGAAAAGAACAAAAGGTGGGGAAAGAAGGAAGAGGAGGAAAATCATTAACTTCTAGCTATTAATTATTGAGAAATGAATGACAAGATCCCTAGAAGCAAGGGGCTAGCTAGGGCCCTCTGGTGTAGTTGGAGACGAAGATGGTAGATTTGAGTTGAAAAAAGTAGTTCTAGTTGACATGAAAAGGATAATTCTTGTAATGCTCGGTGGCATTGAGCTAAGCCACAACATGGCTTGAAGAAAAGGCAAGAAGGGGATTTCTTTTTTAATTTCAACAAATTTGGCCATATTATCTTTTATAATAAATCAATATGCTACATTTGTGCTAGATTTATGCATGAGGGATTCATTCAATTTTTTTTATTCTGAAATGATTAATTTCACTATGTATTAAATTGTAGATTTCTTGATACATTTATCTATTGGGACTCGTGCAAGTCTTAATTATTTTTATGTATAAGTTTGCACAAATACTTAAGTATTACATTATATGTGCATATAGGATAGAGGTTTCCTTTATTATCTATCTCATAAAAAATTTTCTAAACTTCTCTTATTCTATATAAAACTTATTTGATTGATTGAAATTTCCATAAATATAATTTATACACACAATGAAAATTTAATATTTCCTTATTCAGTTAATTATAACTAGAAATTACAATAAATTTATGCATATATTTATTAATATCTATAATATTATTTACTAAGAAAAACATCATTATTATTTTTCCTAATATCTTCTGGAATTACACTGTAATAGCAGGCTATGTTCTAACCAACTCAGTTTAGCAGGTTGTTAGAAGAGAGGCTCCCAAACATGCATGCGTTAGGTAGAGAAGGAAAGTTGTAGGCCGCAATGGAAAGGACATCATGTCCGTTTACCGTGTGAATTGCATCATGTCATATGTTCAGCATTATGATGCGACTCACGCCATCATTCGCTCGTACATTAAAAACGCAGAATTTTGTCCATTCCCCATTCTTGATCAAAATTAAACTACTTTCCAAACACAGCTCCTTCCCACTTATAAATCCATTATTTCCATCCATTTCCTCTTGGGGCAAGCCGTTTCATCCTCCATTTTCAAAATAAAGAAGAAGATTCCAATAAAATTAAATGCACTAGATCTTCTTCTAATTACATCACATCTTTTTCCTTAATATTATAAACCCATACTAACTTCCCCACACAATTCATAAGAAAATAATAAAAATCAGAACTTGATTCTTCCCTCGAATCAAAATGAATCATATCTTCAATTTGTGCCGCCACCGCCGCCGCCCCGCCACGGATTCGGAACCGGTCATCGCCCCTCCGGTAGAAATGCGCTCGCCGGAGCTTCCCGATTGGCCAAATCTTCAAACTTTTCATGTCAGGAAGCGCGGCAACGCATTCACCATTGCGGAGGTGCGCTTCACACCGGATGATGTTGCACGTACGGTTGTGATAGGCTTCGACGAAGAGGGAGGAACGATGATGAAGTTGGGCATAGATGGAGCGGCCATTTACAGGGTGGATACGAAGCTGCAATTTCGAGGGAATTTTGCTTTCAGTATTGATGGGAAGGTGGTTGATTTTCTGTGGGATGTTAGCGAGGTGCCGATGACGTTCTCTTTCAGTACAAGGGCTGGCGGCGGCGGGGGAGGGTGTGATAGCGGGGGTGACGGTGAGGGGAAGCCATGGGAGGATTATGAGGAGTCTGGCTGTGTTATGATCTTTGGCATCTAAGAGTTACTTTTTTTTGATGATCGTTATTTGGTAGAGAAATTATTGTACAGACACCTGATTACACCTGATTGTCCTGATACAAATTTGCATCATATGTCTAATAATAAGAGCCCACGTGGCAATTTGGGCCAACTGATACACGGTTTGGGTTTGGGTTACCACGTGGCACCCTATCATTGGACACCTCACGCAAATCCTGAAACAATAAATTTAGTGGAGGAGAAATTATTGTTGGAGGGAAGGATTTTACAAGTTTTTTTTTGTATGGAAAGGAACATGATGTTATATAAAGATGGTAAAAAAATTGAAATTTACAAGTTTTTTTTTTTTTTTTAACATGTTATTTTAATTTTTTTCGGAGAAGACATTTTATGTATAATAATGTAGATTTCATTGTGGAAAAATGTGATGAGTAATAGATTGAATATTGTGTTTGTAAAAATGGAAATTTTAGAATGAGTAACGTGTATGTATATTCTCATTAGAAACTATGTGATCACATACATAAAATATATAAATTTATCTTTTAAAAAAATTAAGTTTGGGCTTTATTATTATTATTATTATTATTATTATTATTATTATATATA
>NW_018164536.1:2836223-2843914 GCF_001263595.1 Phalaenopsis equestris
TATATATATATATATATATATATGAACTTATTGCGACTCTATTCAACATTAGGAAGTCAACTAACTACAAATTTTTTGAGTTGTTCATATGGTTTTGCAAAAGGTTTTTGCAAGTATATTCCTGGTATTGTGTAGTGCATTGTATTTTTATTTTATTTTTGAAAATTTAGTTTGAGCGGAGGTTTTTAAAGAGTGATGCACCATCAACAAAATTTCATCATCTGATATGAATATCGGGGCATAACACAAATCTCGAAATAACTTTTAATTAAGAATTATTTAAATTTGGATTAAAATTTATTCAGGGCTTTGATTTTAGAAAACTTACAATCAAATTGACTGAGTAGACAAGACGGACCACATAACACAAAAATTAGTCCAATCTGAGTCAAATCAATGCTAGATCAAGCTATTAAACTACTTTTGGAAGTTCTGGGTGCATAATTGAAAAGTCAAAAAATTCTAAATCTGACAAGTTTATAGTCAAGTCAAGGTCGTCTGATTGATTGTTCTGAATTCATTTTTTACTTGTAGAGTGGTTCCGCCCAGTCTTTATGAATAGAGTTATACCCGTTGACTTGGAGCAAACTTCGATTAAAAGTCATCAAGTACTCCAATTTATGCAAACTTACGGTCAAACTAGTCGACTTGACGAGGCAGACCCAACGACAGCAAAATTTGTTCAATCTGAGTTAAATCAATCCTAGATTAAGTCCTTAAACTACTTTTGGAAGATTTTGATACATAATTGGAAAGTCAAGTCAAACAGATTCTAAATTTGATAAGCATATAGCCAAATAAGGTACGAGAATGGATTCCAAGGCACTTGACACACTAAATCACATGATGGGGACGAGAAACAACTGTTCGTGTCTCACATCTTAATTCTAGGTTTACTTTGATGTATAACATTAGGACATATGTATATGTGGAGTATGACCGCATTTTTGCTTTTCTGGTATGCTTATGTGAAAAATATAATATAGGCTCTTTAGATATTGTAAAATATAGTTCTTCTACAAAAAGCCTAAAAAAAAAGAGATAAGATAAAATTTAAGATTAAAATGTCTCAATTTTTCAAAATATATTTTTACTTTCTTGCATAGCCTTCAAGCAAGTTTTAAAATGATTTTCATAGTATGAACATCACCCAAGTCATATCTAATAAGGCATCCATATTAGAACTTGAAAGAAAATCATAGTTGCATGTGTCGAGGAGAAGCCCCTATGGTTCTTCAACTTGCTTGACCAAACATATGAATTATACTTAGGTGGTTATCAAACGCGCCAAGAGTATTAGAGACTTTCCAGACCCAGACGGGATATAAGTCCTTTATAGAAGTATTTTCAGCTTCATAGTTGGGCCGCTCTTTTCTTTCCTTTCTGGTGGCATCTTTGTCACATTCTTAGCAGGTGTAAGTCCCATTTCTGTGGATTCTACCTTTATAGGGTCATAGGGATTTAGAGTCCTATTTCTTTTGACCTTAGGGCTACTGATGTCTTCTCAGACAATACAATTCATGTATGACTGACAAGCGGTCGCTGGTCAGGTTGGGTCAAATGCCTTCATGACTAAGTAGAATTAAAGTCCTAACAGCTTAGGATGATAGATCTATAGTATCCTAACCTGACTACCTCTATCTACTTTGGAATTTCTCTCTTTTTCTTGATATACCACTTTTGAACCGTGTTGATCCTTTTGACACCTTGCTGATGTTATCTTGTTAGTACCATTTTGCTGAAAGGTTTGCTACCCATTTGGGATATGGTAATTCACCCTCTACCCTCGTAGCCCGGTTAGGCCTTGAAGTAGTGGGAAGCTCATACTTGATGACCCAGTTAATTATTTCACAAGCCTCATTCGCTGATGCGCTATTAGTCATATTAAGATTATGGGAGACTCAGATATGCCTGTATGGTTTAGTGTGAGCTTTGAAAGCATCGAGATGTTCCATGGATATAATCCTTTTGACACACCAATTTTACCAGTTATTACATAATGTAAGCAAGTCCTCTTTTAACAAGAGTATTCTTGGTAATCCCCCAAGAGGTAATTAACCAAAGGGGCACTTCCTTTTGGGAGTTGTTCTTGACTCCAAAAAAAATATTCATTTTGGTTCTCTGGTTATAAGCTACTTATATAGAGATTCTCTTCATGAATATTATATTTTGAGATATTTCAACTTGATTCTATTTTGGACTTATACTCTCAATTTATCAAACGAGAATTATCATACATAAGCTCTCAATATTTCTATTTAATTTGTTTGTCTTTTTTTATTTGTCGTATATCTTCTCTTTTTCAATTCTTTTCTTCTCCAAATCATTTCCTTATTTGGTTAAACGTAGTAATTAGGAATTAAAAGAAATTTATGAATGCACTTATTATTAGTAATACTATTATTTATTAAAATAAAAAAAAAAATTTATTATTTTTCCAAATACCTGTTCAGATTATACAGAAAAAAATTCAGTAGCAATGTTGTAACCACCTCAACTTACCAGGTTCTTTGAAGAGAGAATCTCAACCATGCGCTGCTGCACTCAGGGAAGGAAAGTTGCTGGCTTGTAGATATTCATGGTGCCTTTCAACGGATATATTTATGCAGAGCTTCCTATAAATTTAAATTCATTCTCCATTTTAATCAAAGCTTCCATTCACATCTTCTTGCCATGCACCTACAAATCCATGTTTTACCATCAATTTTCATCTGAACCAAACCACTGCATCTCTCTTTCGTTAAAATGAAAGACAGAGTCTTCAAAACAAAGAAACAAACAGACAAAAAAATTGAACTTTTATTGGAATCGCAATGAAAAAATTCCTCAATATTTTCTGCCGCAGTTCCCACATCGACGTGGAAGATCCCCCATGGAAGCAGATGGAACCTTCGGAACTGCAATGGCCGGAGCTTACGGATGGACCGAATCTCGAAAAGCTGAGCGTCAAGAAGCACAATAACGCATTCACCATTGCTGCGGTCCGCTTGTATCCCGATGATATTGCGCGTAAGATTGTGATAAGCTTCGACGATGGAGGAACGGCGATGAGGATGGCTACAGATGGATCGGGGACTTTGGAGGTGGATACGAAGCTGGAATGTAGGGGAAAAATAGGGTTGATTATAAGCAGGAAGGTGGTTGAATTTCAGTGGGATGTTGCCGAGTCGCCCATGAGATTTTTATTCAGTACGAGGGTCCGCGTCGGCTGCCAATGTGACCGAGAAAGCAGGGGCGGCGGCGACGAGATGGATGTGGGGCAGTGGGAGGAGGAGCTTGAGGAGATTTACTCGCTGCTGATCTTTGGGTTTAATTAGGGTTTCTTTCTTATTGTGTGTGTTTTGGTTGGGGGAAACCCTTGTTTTAGTAGTTATTATGAATATGATGAAAATGAGTGAAAATGTGAATTGTGATCATAAATATGTAATAATCTATATGAAAATAGTAATAAGTTTTGGTATTATTTTATGGTTCTTGATCAATTTTTTTGTAGAAATGTATGTGAGGAATTACCTTATATTTTTAACATTAAAATATATTAGTTATATACTTTTTTTATTTTTTTATTTAAGAAAAAAATTTATTTTTTGACTTTTTAGTATGATTTGGGCATGTTTTATAAGAAAATGATCTTAATTTATTATAATTAAATGATAATGTGAAACTCAATGGGTCTCAATGGAGAAAAGGAAATCATTTAGCCGACCGCACTTAGTAGAACAAAAACATGTCGTTGTTTTACTTTGTAATATGAATATAGATGTAAGGATTATGATAATTCTTTTTCAATAATATATTAAAGAAAATATCAATTAATAAAGGTACATGTATGTGATATTATAAAACTATTTATGTGTTGTTGAGTACATGAATTTAGTATGATTTAACACTTTTTTTTATTGAGCTAGTCAGTTTGTAAGAGATTTGCGCCCATGTTAATTTTTGTTATTGATACGTTATCAAGAAGTTTTCATCAGCCATCATGATTCTCAATGTAGGACATGGATCTAGAGAAAATTTTTAGAGCAATAAGCATTTAAACTTTGATTAAAAGTCATCTAGAACTTCAGTTTCAACAAACTTATAGCCAAACTTACTGGCTCGACAAGACAGACAAAATGATACCAAAATTAGTCTAATGCAGGTCAAATCAAGCCCAGATCAAGGTGTTAAATAACTTTTGGAAGCTTTCAGTGCATAATTTGAAAGTCAAACAAAGTTCAAATCTGACGTTCTTATAGGCAAATCGAGCTTCTCGACAAAATGAATCCTACGAGCCTAAGATTACACAGGCTTAACATCTATAATTAAATAGATAAAGGTCCACAAAACACTGTATAATCCAGGGAATCCCCTGATGTTATCCAATCAGAGTAGTGTTGATTATTTTTTTATTTGTAACATGAACTTTTCAAATAGAACCATACCCCTTCTTGAGAAGGGGATTAGACTCTAAGGCAGAGGAAAATCATAGCTTAGAGAAGAGGGAGCTGAAGTACAATATTCTACACCGATGCTCAATCTAACACTTCCTGCCACCATCGACAAACTCTCGTTAGCCACCACTAACCAGCTCTCAGTGGTCACCACCGACGAAGTTGGAATCCCTAACTCACCAAGAAAGAAGGCCTCACCTCTCCAAAAGCTCTCCCACTGCCCCCCTTAACAAATGGTGGTTGATCCCCAGAATGGGGAAGGAGGGCTTGGTTAAGCCAATAGAACCCCCTCAAAGATGACCAAAGGACCCTCAAAAGAGGCCCAATAAGCTTCTAAAGTGGGGGTAAATAGTCATTTTGTACCACCTATTCACACTCCTAAGGTTCATGATGACAATGTCAGCTTATGATGTCAAAACGACATCCAAAATGCAAAAAATTGTAACCTGGGTCGCAACAGATTCCTAGGCACCACTTTTCGGGTGCCTAGGTGCTGCCCTCTAGGCACCAATGCATTTGGCCTAAGCGCCTTGGTGCTAGACAGGCGGTGTCTAAATGCCAAGTTCTCAGGAAAATGGGTTTTTTGGCCTGTTTTGAGCTCTTTGGCGCCCCAATTTTCTGCGCCTAGGCACCAGGCATATTCCCAACAATTTAAATTACTTTTTACACCTCTAGAGGCTTGAGGATCGATGGTCCAGAAAGGTATTCTGGCTGTGTTGGCCCCATGGGTCGCCCCCGGGGTGTCGGTTTAGCCCGAAACCCTTATATTCTTTAAGAGCACCCGACGAAATATTTTTTTGATCTGAAAGCTATGGAGACTCCATGTGAATGAAATATAGCCCCATAAATTCAAAATTAAGTATTTTGGTAAGTCATTCACTGAAGGAATTGTGAAAACAGTCGTCCTGAACATCAGCGTAGGTAGGGTGTCTCAAACCATAATTTTTGTGTAGCATGCGTAGGCGGACTCCATGACTTCCTATAGTTGTGGGAGGTTTTGGATAGATTTGTGGTGACTTCTAATCATTAGATTTGGCACCAACTATGCCTCATGTCCCAGATAGGCCTTCCGAAGGGTATTTTCTTGGGTAGGGTAAAATCGCAATTGAACCTAGCAACTTGCCACAAAAAAGTGCTAGAACAACACGGGTGGGTGTCTTGAGCTTTCGTATGCTATAGACAAACCTTAGACCACCCTAAGTCATGTAGTTGGACACTCCACACTTGTTACATCAAAAATGCCAACTAGCATAATTTTAAAATTTTCGAATGAGGGTATAAATGGTCCCATAAAATCTAATACCCATGCATAAATAATTTCAATTTCCAAATAAAAATTTAGAGACATTTCATTTCTTGTTGCAATATTACCTTTTCTCTAACACTGATCACATGTTTATATATATATATATATATATATTAAATAGAGGCCTTTAAATTGGGGACTGTAACATGCAAGGTGACACGACTTATACCTCTTAAATTCTTAGCACAGTCATACTCATGTCAATCCCGATGTTTTAACTCGCATTGCTCACCGGGGTTAACACGTCAAGAAATACTCGTTAAGACATCATGAACAACACGAGGTCACTCGCCTATGGAGCCTAACTTACCATCCATGCACGCTTACAAAAGCAGATACAAACAATCATACACAATAGTGGGGAGGGTGAGTGTGTCGCGGAGGTAGTGACTCAAGAACAAGTGTGTCGTAGAAGCTGTGGCCCAAGGGATTTGGTGTGTCGTGGAGTCAATGAGTCCGAGGGGTGGCTAGAAAAATAAAAGTAAAAAATATAAAAATGATCTCCAAATCCAACTTGGTCATTCAATACTTTAATCTACTTTTAATTTCACGATGTTTTGTTTATTGTGGAGGAAATTCCAAAGAGTTGAAGAAGTTGAAGATCCTATTCTGGACAAAGAATTTCTAGGCCACCAACAGGAATATCCAAGTAGCTCCACCCTCTAATTGGCCTAAAACACCCTTCCATCACTTCTATCATCTTAGAAGACCCTCATTAGCTATTAATTGATCATAATCGACCATGCACATACAACTGCCCACCGACATCACATTTCTCTTCTTCTTTATGAAACCATACTCGTTTGTTTGAAATTTCCAAAATTACATTTTAAATAGAAAACAAAAATTTAATATTTCCTTACTCTGTTAAGTGTATTTAGAAATTAAAACAAATTTATGAATGTATCTATTATTAGTAAATTATAAAACACCAAATAAATAAAATTATCATCTTTCCAAATATCTGTTCAGATTATACAGAGATAATTCAGTAGCTAGGTTCTAACCACCTCAATTGAGCAGGTTCTTTGAAGTAGCTTCCAACGGTTATCTTTTTGATGAGCTTCATATAACTTCAAATCAATTAATTTTCACCATTTTTATCAAAAATCAAACGAGTTTCCATCCATATCTTCTTCCCCTGCACCTATATATAAAAATCCATTTTTTTCCAGTTAATTCTCTCTCGAAACAAGCCCCTGCATCTTTCTTCTTGCCCTGCTTCCCATCTTCCCTCTAATTCGATCTGCTGATATTACAAAAACATAAAAATCTGATTTTTTTTTTTCTTTCTTCGAATCCCGCAATGAAAAAATGCTTCAATCTTTGCATCCGCAGTTCCGACACGGACGTGGATTCGGAACCTGCGATGGAACCTCCATGGGAAGCCTCTCCGGCGGTGGCACCTCCATGGGAACCATCTCCGGCGACACATTCTGCGATACCTTCGGAATTGCGGTGGCCGGAGCTTCCGGATAGGCCGAACATTCAGAAGCTGCGCGTCATGATGCAGGACAACGCATTCACCATTGCGGCGGTCCGGTTCTCCCCCGATGATGCTGCGCATGAAGTTGTGATAAGATTTGATGAGGATGGAGGAACGATGATGAAGCTGGTCTTGGATGGAGCGGAGATGTTGGAGGTGAATACGAAGCTTCAATTTAGAGGGAATTATGCGTTGATTATTGGCGGGAAGGTGGTTGACTTTCTGTGGGATGTTACGGGGTTGCCTATGAGATTTTCATTCCGTACGAGGGTGGGCGGCGGCGGCGGGGAAAGTGGCGGAGAGAAATGGCGCGGAGAGCGATGGGAGATGTTGGAGGAGAGTTACTCGCTGCTCATCTTTGGGATTTAATTGCTCTACTGAAACATGATGTCATATGATAAGACATCGATGATAAAAAGAATGGGAGGTATAAGAAATATGTTGAAAATTATATATATATATA
>NW_018164536.1:2843973-2847076 GCF_001263595.1 Phalaenopsis equestris
AAATTTAAGTTTATCTTTGGGATTTAATTTAAGTTTATCTTATAATAAAATAAGTTTTAGTGATATTTTATGGTAATTGACCAAATTTTTATAGAAAGATATATATATATATATATATATATATATATATATATAATCATATTCAAATTATATTTTTCACATAAAATATATTAATTTTGTTTTTTTTTTGTTATTTGACTTTTAAATATTGAAAACTCTAAATTATAATGATTGTGATAAATATTTGTTTATAATATATTAATGAAAATATCAATTAATAAAGATACATGAAATATTATAAAATTATTTGTGTATTGTTGAGGATAGATTCAACATTTTTTTTTTATTGAGCTAGTTAGTTTGTAAGAGATTTTGTTCCCATATTAATTTGTGTTATTAAATTAAAGAAGATATTAAAGGTGAAATGTTATATGAAAGAGTTTTAAAGAAAGATTTTGTAGAGCACCTATTTTCATGATGTAATTAATGTTTTGAGGCTTCACATTCAACAGACCAAATATCATGATTGTGATAATTATTTGTTAATAATATATTGAATAATATATCAATTAATAAAGTTACATGTGATATTATAAAATTATTTGTGTTTTGTTGAAGACATGAACTTATTATGATTTAACATTTTTTTTTTATTGAGCTAGCTAGTTAGCAAGAGATTTAGCTCCCTTTTAATTTGTGTAATTAAATTAAAGAAGATAATAAAAGTGATATATTACATAAAGATTTTTATAGAAACTTTTTGTAGAGCACCTATTTTCATGATGTAATTAATGTTTTGAGGCTTTTACACTCAACAAACCAAATATCATGATGGTGATAATTATTTGTTAATAATATATTAAAGAAAATATCAATTAATAAAGTTACGTGTGATTATAAAATTATTTGTGTATTGTTGAAGACATGAACTTATTATGATTAAAAAATTTTTTTTTAATGAGCTAGCTAGTTTGTAAGAGATTTTGCTCCCATGTTAATTTATGTTATTAAATTAAAGAAGATATTAAAAGTGATATGTTATATGAGAGTTTTTTATAGGAACCTTTTGTAGAGCACATATTTTCATGATGTAATCAATGTTTTGAGGCTTTCACACTCAACAAACCAAATAACCTAGCATGAGATTCTTAAGGCTTAATTTGAGGGTTATACGTCTTGGCTGGCTCTATTTATGCTTGAATAATAAAAAGTAAAATGAGATGTGCTCCTACAAATGAAACATCTAAGATTTAGTTTTTATATAACAATTCTCCACCTTGTGCTTTCCTCAACAATTTTGTTTGAGAATTGTTTGTTGGTTGAAAATTAACATACTTTATCTTATTTCCAAAGCTTAGTTAGTATTGGGACACTTCTCCGATTGGTGTTCCACCTTTCTCACTTGATGCTCCTCAATAAAAAAGACTTTTCACATGAAATTGTTATCTACAACTTGTTTGGTTCAAATTGCAATATGATCAAGGATTTCATCTCTCAAATAAATTTGAAACTTCATTGTTTTCTCCTTATTTTAGATCATTTGAGGAGTGAATCATGACAATTCCTCAAAAATTGCCTCATGCTCTTAACTAGATATGTTTTCATGGGCAAGTCATATAAATTTTGCTCCATTTCTTTTCTTAAATTGTCTAGAGAAATATTTGCCATAAAATGTTCATTCAAATTCATTCCAAAAAATATTAATTTACTATATGTTTAAATTAAATTTTGTTCTTCTTTTTTATATCCACCGACTATCAAGCTTTCTCACTAACATGAGTATAACTAACTCAGTTTCTCTTAATTTTCTGATCACATCCTAAATCATAAGAAATTTTCTTTTTCATTGGATTTTCAATCCTCAGCTATTATTACATACTTTGCAAGTATGTGTGAAACAACGGTAGATAAGAATGTCAGGTTATCATAATTTCGCTTAAATGTGACGTTGTATTCACATCCACCGTTGTCTGCACATATTTACACATTATATAATATTTTCTCTAGCTATTATGAGGTTGTTTGATTATTTAGAGATAAGATTACGTCTGGAGTCCTAACGTATGAACTCCAATTAAAATTTGACAAGCACGTGTCCTTGTCTAAAAAGCGAAGAAGTCTGAAACCCGATCCGATCATGGAGTACAACATGGTTATACTTTTGGTTTTTCTTCAATACAACCATGTTGTACTGAGTAAAAAAATATTTAAGAAAAAATATTTCCATGCGAAATTCATAGAGTACAGCATGGTTGTAATGAAGAAAAACCAAAAGTACAACCATGTTGCACTTAATGTCTGGGCTACATGTGGACTCCAAACGTAATATTTTCACGATTCTTGAAGTGTGGGGGGATTACACTTGCAAAACTACCTAGCTTATGGAATAGATTCTTGTTTGAAAGGATCTGTTTCCTTCCGAAGGCTCAGTTTAAGTCATTTCGATGTTGATAGCCTACAAAATAAGTTATGTGATGCACACACACAAGCACATGTGAGAGAATTCATTCTCATCCACAGAATAAGCTCCCAAAAACTATTTTCTAATATTAAGTGCCATATGCTCTAATTATTTCTAAGAAAACTTTGATTCCATAACTGTCTCAACATGTAGAAAATAATTAGCACTAACTACTTTTAATTCTCATTTCTTTTACATAATATTTGGTCATATTGACCTTTCAAACATCAATATTTGGTTGTAGCGGCATGCATTTATAAAATTCATAGACTTTAAAGAGTTCTTAGAAACATAAACATGGAACATTAAAATATAATAAGATGAAGTTGAGGTCATTAATACTTTAAAGCTTTACTTATCTTGATCAATGAATTTCATTCAGTTGAGCAAATTTAATTGAATATTATATGTAAAAAATTAATGCGGCTTATACATATATACATGCATATAGTAGGTGCATCGATGCCGCAAAAATTGGTACGATGCATCGAATGCCCTCTTGGGTTGTGACAGACTAGGTTGTGCAAGGAGCCCATTCTTTTATCATCTTTTCTAATTCTAATAATAATACCATTTCATTGATGCTATCAAAGAAGAATGAAGGCTCACACACACACAACACACACACACACACACACACTC
>NW_018164536.1:2847190-2847729 GCF_001263595.1 Phalaenopsis equestris
CATATATATATATATATATATATATATATATTATCAAAACAAAGTTATTTATCCATTTCATTCTTGCTTCAAAAAATATTTATTATTCATAACATAATTTAATATAAGAATTATAAGAATAATAAGTAGATATTTTAGAGAAAAATAGCCAATTTCATTTATAACAAGTCTTTATTGTACTATTTCCCTTAAAAAGAGAAAATATTTTACTTATTTATCTTAAAAAATGTTGATAAGTAGTTTCTTAAACTCTTTTTAACATTTTATTTCACTGAAATTTACTCATTTCATGAAATGATATTTTTATAAAAAAAATTATATCCATCTTATTTTTAAGAGCATCAATCAAATGGTTTTATGAAAATTTTATTTTTAGAAAATATTAACAGATAATTTGGTTTAATGAACCACAATTTATTATCTAAAAATAAATTTTAGATAACTGCAATAGATAAATTAAAATATATATAATAAATAAATAAATTTAAAATCATGCTACATAACTCACATGAGTAGGGGTGTAAACGAGCCCGACCCGA
>NW_018164536.1:2847767-2872322 GCF_001263595.1 Phalaenopsis equestris
TGTTCCGTCTGTTTTGTGCACGGAGCCGAACGCGAGCTGTTCACGAACAAAGAGTGCTTTTAACAAACCCAATCATTTAGCCATAAGACATAAGACAATAAGGGTTTGAACAAGTTTTAAAAATTATTATTTATACTAAAACATCATTTGAATCTAATTTAATGATTTTTATTATTTTTTCTTTATCAATATTTTAATTGATTATAAATCTTTGTAGCCTTGTAGTTAATTAGATTTTCTTAAAATACTACTTAATATATATATAAACTTGATGAGTAGTATTTCGAGCAAAACGAACCGAACACGAACGAACACACATCTTAGTTCGTGTTCGGCTCATTAGCTTATCGAACAAAATTAACGAGTCGAACACGAGCTTCTTAACGAGCCGAACACGAGCTGTACGCGAACAACGAGCCGTTTTGACAGCCTTACACATGAGCATAAGATAAAATATTTAAAAAAACAAATTTTAATATTTTACCTTCTCCCAACAATTCTAATTTTAAATCTCTATTTTTTTACTCATTTTATCATTAATCTTAAGTTCTAAATTCCTTCTTAAAATGAAAAAAATATTTATGTGATAATGTCAAATTAAAATAAGAAAATTTTTTGTATTCAAAGTCTAATAAATTATAATATATTACAAAAATATATTAATTAAAATATTAATTTTATTTTTGTAGGGTATAATGATTTGTATGCATGAAGAATTATATCATGTCTTAATGAGGGACTTGCAATATAAATACATGAAGAAATATAAGTACTTTTGTATGTCATATATGTTTCAACATGCAAAATTATATGATAAAATTTTGAAAAACTAATTATAACATGCACAAAATTATAATTTTAAAAGAAGCTTATATAGCAAATTCATGTAATATTCATTTCTTTAAAATATATTGATAAAATCATTAAATACTTATAATAATAATATTTTAAAATAGATGAAATTTTATATATCAAAATAATAAGAAAAAATTAAAAATTAGTTATTAATATGTTCCCAAAATAAATAAAAAAACCCAGCCAAAATATGGAATTTAAATTGTTATATGTGAAAACTTTAAGCATAAAAATCTAAGTTTAAATTTCATATATATATAAAATTATAATCCTTAATAATTGAAAATATATCTTAAAATTCTATTCACAATTCCATTTATAAATTCGTTTATTATGAATTAGTTTAGTTTCTTAATTACTAATAGATATGTTAATTAAAAATGCAATATTAATTCCTATACAACATTCAATTTGGAATAAAATCATAAAATTATGTAGTTGGAGATTAGATGGCAAATTCTACAATCTAAGGCTATCATTTGTAAAGGAACGGCCTTGCTTGGCTAAGCTAAGTTGCCAATTTGCTACATAAAGTCATCGGTTTTATTGAGTGAAATCGCCAGTCTAATTGAGCAGTTGCAAAACTGAAAAACAAAACCACGAAATACTGACATGAATGTTGGTTTCGCCACAATGGATTACTTGGCTTGGGATTTCAACTCCAACACCCTCTTCTCTGTACTCTTCAGGGCTTCGCCATAAATGCTTATCAGCTGAAAAAAGCAGACCAAAACACAACGACAGTTAAAAATATCAGCTAATTTATTGTGCAAAAGGGCCAAAATGGCAACAAAGAAAACAATTAACCCATTCTACAAAACATAAAGGGACATTTACATGCATAGCAACTAATTCGTATGTATTTACATATCCAACATTTAAATGCATAGGGATTTAGTGGTTGTCTGTATGTAAATCTTCCAAAAAGAAACATGGATGCTACCTCATCAACTTCTTTTTCGGAGAAGATAAGGGGAGGTGACATCATAATGCTGTCTCCTGCAATGCGGATTAACAATCCGCGCTTTGCACACTCTGCACCAAAAAAGGATCCTACGCCTGGAGAGCATCATGTTCAGTAATCAAAACAACAAAAGAGTTTAAACTTTAAACGTTAGTTCTTTCTTCTTTTCAGTACATACCCCATTCGGATGGGAAAGCATCATTTGGAGATTTGTTGTCCGTAAATTCAGTCCCAAGAATAAGGCCTGTGCCTCTTATCTGAAACAACAATATTTTGTATATTTTAGATTAAGAAACATCAAATTTGAGATTTATTAAATCAGTATTTGCATCCTTAGCTTTAAACTCCTAAAGGTTACCATCATCATCATTAACTTTATCCCAAATACTTTCGATTAACTATATAAGGCCTCATTATCTAGTGTATAAAGTTTGAAGTATTAAACTTCGTTTTCATAAATCTTTCTCTACAACTTCTGCCTATGTTATCATTGGCTTACCTTTTCTTTCTAAATCATTTAATATTCATTTGCTTTACCCATTTTATTAAGTGCATCTACAACCTTTCGTTCCATATGCCCATAACACGTTTTAATTTTCACCAACTGATCATCAATAGATGCTACTCCAACCACATCATTAATATAATTATTTATTGATGTTGAGAAATTTAGGGCGAAGAAAAAACAAGAATCGACACAAATCCAGAAGAATACACAGAGATTTACGAGGTTCAACAATGATGCCTACATCCTCAAGAGTAGAGCGGCGACTTCCTCTTCAATATTCAAAAAAAAGTACAGAATACAAGATTCAAAATCTCAGAATTTCACCTACGGTTACAAACAGAACAATATGTAACCCTATGATACAATATGTAATTACTTAAATTACCCATGTACCAAACCGCGGGGTGTTGCCCCGCACCCCAACCCACATAATGAAACTCCCTGATTGGACAGATCTTTCAGCTCCACTCCGCTCGTTGGCTCTGCTCCACTCCAGCATCTATCCCATTTATGGTATATGAGTCATACCTAACAAATCTACACCTTGACGAATATCCAGCCCCTTAGGAGAACTATATCATAGAATTTCTTATGCACCATTGTGAGTTGGGCCACAAATCTTTTTAAATAATCTCTTAATTTAGACTTCCTTAATTAAGTTTCCCAGAAAAATGACTTTCCCTTAATAAAATTTTCCTTAATTAAACTTTCCTAGAAATCATTTTCCTTAAACTTCCAAGAAAAGCTCCACTTTCCTTCCTGAAAAACTCCGCCTCCGCTTTCCAGAAAAGCTCCTTTTTCCTACCAGAAAAACTCCACTTTTCTTCTCAGAAAAGTTTCGTTTTTTGCTTTCCAGAAAAGCTCAGTTTTCTTTCCAGAAAACTCTTCTTTCCTTCTCAGAAAAGCTCGGTCTCCTCTTTCCTTCCAAAAAAGCTCTGTTTCCGCTTTCCTTCCAGGAAAACTCTCTTTTCCTTCTCAGAAAAGATTCATTTTTGCTTTCCAGAAAGACTCATTTTTCTTTCTAGAAAACTCCGCTTTACTTCTCAAAAAAGCTCTACCTCCGCTTTCCTTCCAAAAAAGCTCTGCCTCCGCTTTCCTTCCAGAAAAGCTCTGCCTCTGCTTTCCAAAAAAAACTCCTTTTTTTCGGCTCCAGCGCTATTCAGCGATTCACGCCGCCGTGCAAACTGCTCCTCCGCGCAACTTCCAAACTGAATCCCGCAAACACCGAATGCCTGTGTCGACGCGAAACTCCCGCATGCAGCGAGCTCCTCCTGTGTTGTAAAGGGAATATTCCCTCTGGTAGAGATGGAAGATTCCTTGATTCTCCTCCGGCAAACAGCCTGCAGCAAACCGCCTTCGGCTTCACATTCACAAACTTCTGCTTTAGCGGCAGCCTCCCGCGAATAATCCTTCGCGCCTCCGTATGTCGACCTCCCGCGAAAGCCTTCGGCTTTGCCTTCGCAAATTGGTCCTCCCGCGCGATTCACGCCCTTCGCGAACTCCTTGTTGCCTGCTCCAACAATCTTTCGCGAACCGCCAAAGTTCTTCGCCGAATCGTTGAAGCCTCGAGATTTACCGAACTCCTCTGCCCTAGCTGCCAAAATCTCCTTTATTCTTGCGCCGCCGAAATTTTTCTTCCCTACCCTAGAACCTGGCTTTGATACCACTTGTTGAGAAATTTAGGGCGAAGAAAAAACAATAATTGACACAAATCCAGAAGAACAAAGATTTACGAGGTTCGACAACGATGTCTACATCCTCGGGAGCAGAGCGGCGACTTCCTTTTCAATATTCAAAAAAGAGTACATAATACAAGATTCAAAATCTCAAAATCTCACCTAGGGTTACAAACAGCATATATATAACCCTATGGTAAAAAATGTAATTACTTATATTACCCGTGCACCAAACCGCGGGGTGTTTCACCTACACCCCCAACCCACATAATGAAATTGCCCCGATTAGACAGATCCGCTCTATTCCGCTCGTGGGCTCCGCTCCGCTCCAGCATCTATCTCATTTATGGTATATGAGTCATACCTAACAATTGACTATTGCTATTCAGTTTAATAAAATTTCTATCTTCACTTTAGAATTAATCTCATTCTTCAGCTATCCAATAGATAGTAGATAATACAAAAAAATGCCCATAAATAGTAGGATACAACAGACCAGAAGATCAATGAAAGTGAAGTACCTCCCCGATAATGGGGCTATCAGAGAAAGCTTTGATGCCCTCCTGAAACTTTGGGGATATGGCTAGCACGTGCTCAGTTATATTTCTTTCCCTGAAACAATGGAGTCGTAGTTCAGTAAATAGGATATCACCAAGATGGACGTATATTAATACAATTATTGAAAGAAAATTTGCATCAACATATTTTCAAATACGCGCACCTGTAAATCTTGAGAGCTTCTATTGCAACAGCACATGACACTGGATGCCCAGAATAAGTGAAACCGTGTGAAAATGCGCCTGAAATGTACATCTAATTCAGTTGTAACCAATAGAAACTAAATATATAAAAATTAGAGTGATGCATATGCCTTAGGGTTTAGGACTTTCTAAACATGCACTTAAAATCAAAATTACAGGAAACAAAACTTTTAATCTAGGTATATTTCCTCTTTTAATGCTAATAAAGAAATGCAAAGCATTCACCACAATGCTAATTTTATGATAGTCCAAATAAAAATTTTTGCAAGAAATTTGAAAACAAAAAAAATGCATTTCAATCGAGATACACAATGCAATCAAAATATTCAATATCATGAAAGAAAAGCCTAAAACAACTCAAGTTAGTAAATTAATATATATATATATATAAAGAGAGACAGAGAGAGAGAATATAACAAGATAAGAACTCATAAATAAAAGATATAAGCCTCATACTAATACAAGGAGAGTTCTCCCAAAAATTATCAACCAATACTTGCACCATATTCAAGGAAGCCAGATCCCGCAATTACAAAAGTTTGTGAAAAACATAATAATTTTATCAAGTAATCAACTATTATCACTCAGATCTTCCTATAATTAAATTTCTCAATTTTTTTTAAGTCAATAACCCAGATAAATGAAAAACTACAAAAACCACAATTCCTAATCGTCAGTGCTTGCTAGCTCTTAAAAACTAGTTAATAGGGAATGCAACAGATATTTTTTGGAGGTCTAAGGTAAAGTAATCCTACCTCTCATCATCTTTCATCACGATTAGTCAATTTATTCAAAGAATGCTCTAAGCCATCTGCAAAAGATGGTTGGATTGAATGTAGCAAATGTGGTAATAGCAAAATTCGTCATCAGTGGCATTCAATTTGTAGGTTAATATCTACAACTAATTTCAGTTATGCATATGGATGTTTGTCCCTGTAGCTGCCGCAGGACCACCTCCACATTCCCACTCCCAGAGGTATATGATTTTAGAATCCTAACTACATGCAGGTGGTAATATACTCTAGAATAATCACCTACTTGTTATAAATAAAGGATGTAACGCATGTAAGATTTCTGGAAAAACTATTAGTATTCCTCCGGGCTCTTGGTAAGCTATCCTTATTACTTCCTTCTCTTTGGTATTTTGCTATTGCTTTATGGTATCAGAGCAGGAGCTCTAACACTACTCCACCCAGTCCTCTCCGGGACTCCACCGGCCAACCAACAATTGACCGCCTGATCTACCACCGACCTCACCATGGAAGCATCACAAATGTCAGAGACACAAGGTAATAACTCTACAGCAAATCCCTCAGATGAAACTACATAGACAGCCACTATTCCCACCAATCTCAAATTCATTACGAGTAATATTAAAAATTTTGCTTATACCTAACTTGCCGCCGACAACTACCCATTGTGGAGAGCCCAAGTGCTCAAAATCGTTTCAGCAAATGGATTTCTTGGCTACCTGGATGACAGCAATAAAAGCCCACCAAAATTTATTATCTCCGAGAACGATTCCCCAACTTCCAATCCTCTCTGCACAATGTGGACTCTTGTGGATCAAAATTTGACGGCAGCTCTATACTCAATCACCTCGTGTCCGACTTCAATCATTTACAAATGGCTACTCCTGCGACCGGAGGTGAACAAGTCCTCATGGGCAATGGACAATCCGTCCCGGTCCAACATTATGACAACGGCATTCTTCCAACACCAAAGTGTAAGTTTGTTATTTACCTTTCCAACTTATACACTCTGATGTATGGGATCACTCCCCAATTTATCTAATCAAGTATATCGTTACTATGTTGTGTTTATTGATGAATTTTCTAAATTTTCCTGGTTATTTCGTATGTGATACAAACATGAAACACCTCAAAAATGTATAACATTCATCAAAATGAATAAAACGCAATTCCAAACGCCCATTCGACTATTTCACTTGGCTCGGGACGGCGGAAGCGAATACAATAATTCTAGCCTCCTTGAACTTCTTTCTCATGAGGGTATACTACACCAATTTTTGTGTCCCTACACACCCTAACAAAATGGTGTTGTGGAACGGAAGCATCACCACCTCCTTGAAACCACTCGCACTCTTCTTCATGATGCTGCAAAAGGCCATCTTCTGGGTTGACGCCCTCCAAAAGGCCATCTACTTAATCAATCGGATGCCATCCAAACCCAACCACTTCATCTCACCCTATGAACGTCTCTACCACAAACCGCCAATGTATTCCCACATCAAAATACTTGAGTGTCACTGCTTCCCATGGCTCAAACATGCGGCTCCTCATAAACATGCACCTCGCTCTATCCCGTACATATTTCTTGGAAACTCCTCGGCTCCTAAAGTATATAAATGCTATGATCCTCAATCAACTAAAATTTTAATCTCCAGGCATCTAATCTTTAATGAATCCATCTTTCCCTTCAAATCCATCAATCTAAATCCTCCCACAGCCTCACCTCCTCAACCCAACCCACCTCTCCTGTTACCACACTCCATCTCCCACGGCTCTTTAGTCCCCGTACACCAACCTACTACCTCCAACCAGCTTAACCCGATCCTTCTGCCACCCGAATCAACACTACAGCAATCACAACCCCCTCCTCCCACTACCCCAGCTCTACCACCAACCGTAACAACTCCACAGCCAATTCAGATCCACGCCAAAACAGGGAAATTGAAACCCATTCAAAAATTAAATCTCTCCCATAACCTTTAACACAACCCAGATCCTTCCTCCTATACTCAAGCTATAAAATTTCCACATTGACATGTCATGACAGAGGAATTCCATGCTCTTCAAGCTCAACAGACAGGGACTTGGTCCCCCTACCACCAAATCAACCTATAATCGGGTGTTGTTGAACATACTGTACTAAATTCAATTTTGATGGAGTTGTCGCCGATCTAAAGCCCGCTTAGTGGCATAAGGTTATAAACTAGAATACGGGATTAACTATGTTGAAATGTTCAATCCGGTTGCCAAAATGGCTGCTCTTCGTACCCTCTTCACCATAACCTTCAACAAATAGTAGTAACTCTTCCATTTTGATGTTGTTAACGCATTTCTGCATGGACAGCTTGAGGGCAATTTATATGCAACAACCCATCGGCTTCAAAGATAGTCAACTTCCCAACCACGTGTGCTTACTCAAGAAAGCATTATATGGTCTTACAAAATCCACTCGACAATGGTTCACCGCTATATCCAAGTTTTTTCTAGACCGCGGCTTCCAAATCCGTAAAACCAATCCCTCTCTACCAGTCTTGCGCACACCAACGCATCAACTCTTCATCTTGATTTACGTTGATGATATGCTTATAACCGATAGTCATGTGGCTATTATCGAGGCTCTCACAGAGCAACTAGCCTCCACATTTCAGATCAAGAACCTCTGTCAAGCATCCAAGTTCCTCGGCATCCAGGTGGCCCGCACCAAGACCTACATGGTTCACCATCAAACCCAATACCTCCTGTGCATCCTCCAGGAAACGGCTATGCTCGACTACAAACCAAGTGCAACTCCACTCCCGATCAAGAGGTATGATACTGCCTTGTCAAATGAACCGATAATCACATAGAATATCGAAAAATTACAGGTGCACTTCAATATCTAACGATCACGAGACCAGACATTGCATTCAATAAATTTACTGTTTTAAAGCTAACTTCTATATGGTTGTCAAGATAAAGAAAGGTTTTTCTATTACTAATGTTTTGGAATTTTCTCTCAAGAGACTTCCACAAAAATATTTAGGTTGTTCTCTTGGCTTCAAAGCATTGCAAAAGGAGCATTGGTTTCCTGCATAAAAAAATGAAAAAAGCTTTTTGTGGAAAGGCAGTGTTAATGGAAAGGGTATCCTTTTGGTCCAATGGAAAAATATTTGTACACAAATAAATATTAAAAAGCTTCAATCAAATGGATATTTCACCTCTCTAAATGAATCTGGAAATCCAAGGGCAGTTTAATTCCTTAGCTAGTAATATCATAAAGAACAAGTAATTCATTGACTCGCCTTCACTTCATTTCTGGTAGGGCAAAGGTACTCCTGATTCTCATTTCATTAAAGGTGCTAGAAAAATTTTCTTCTCCTTTCTTCAATATGAATTCTTGGAAAGTTCATAAAGGTGAAACTGGTTTGGAATTTGAATTGTTTGGAAAAATCAAAACATTACACTTTTACTGGTTAGCATGTTCATTGGAAAGAAGACACTCCTTTACATATCTAATAATACCTACAATCATTGATGATCATCATATATGACATTACTGAAGATCTTTGGGACATTTCTTTTCTCTGCTCTCTAGAAGATTTTGAAAAAAGAAAAAAACAGCATGTCTTTCATATTCTTCCAAAGATGCCAAGGACATCTAGTTCAGGAAACTAGCTTAACCTTACTTCCGGTCGATTCTGCTCTTGGAAAAAAGGCCAAATAAATTTTAAAGAACATAAGGGGTAAAAATATTCTAAAAAAATTATTGGAACTTTTTAAATTTTAGGCCTCTTAATTCCGTTATGCTATTTTCCTTTATAACTTTTCATATTCTGGAACTCTGCAATAGTGTTGTTTTATCTTCATCATGAGAAGAGATCGATCTAGCTTTTCAAGAAAAGGAAGATTCCTGAACAAATTTTAATATAGATGTAGCTTTAGGTTCAACTAGATCAGATGTAAATCTATTGACTAACTGCAAATAGAATTGCAACGTATATATTCTCAAAAATATACATGAATTCCAATTTCCTCAATTAGATCACATTCTACCAAAAAGAAATCTTCAGTTGATGTGTGTTTGATGGATTTTGCAAGAGATGATAACAAATTTACATGAAGGATATTAAATAGACGTGTGATAATCCTAAGAGAATGATTGCAATAATCTTCAATCTCTAAAGCTCAATATAAGACCAAAAACTTTGTATAATTATAGCACAAATCATGAGTAATCATTTGACCAAGACCTTTACAAATATTGAAAATGATAACATCATAGATTTATCACAAGGAATATTTGTCTAACAGACCTTTAAATCATTCATAGTATTTGAAGGCTTTGGGAATAAAGCAGGCTAATACTATTAATATCAAAAGGGGTATAAATAAATGATACAATACCCAAATCTCTCCTAATAACACTCAAAAGATAAAAAGAAAAGACATGGAAAAAGATAAAAGAAAATAACAGGAAAGGCGACAAAATAAATAGAAATAATAACAATCCCCCTCAAGTTGAAGCATAGATGTCAATCATGTTCAACTAGAATTTGAATTTGTCAAAAAATGGCCAAGGAAGTTCTTTGTAAGAATATCTGCTAGTTGACCAATGGATAGGACAAACGGAATACAAATCTCTCCGGAATCGAGCTTCTCTTTAATAATGTGACGGTCAATCTCGACAGGCTTGGTACGATCATGTTGGGCCGGATTATGAGTGCTGATGTCGGCTTTATTGTCACAAAACATTTGTAGATGAACGAAGACCGGCATACGTAACTCACTGAGTATGATGCATCAGCTTCAACACCGCTCCGATAACCACAGACTGTTTTTTACTTTTGCATGTGACAATGTTTCCCCACACGAAGGAGCAATAACCCAAGATAGATCATCGATCATGTACGGACCCAACCCAATCGGGGTCTGTAGAAGCTGCAATGGAGCGAGAGGTGTAACGAGAGAACAACAAAGCCTGGTGTGACTTTAAGTAGTGGAGAATTTGATGGACAGCGATGAGATGGTGCTTGTAGGGATCATGCATGAACTGATTGACAATACCAACGACATGAAAAATGTCTGAACATGTATGGACTAGGTAAATGAGTTTCCTCGCTAGTGGTTAGTAGTGTCTTGTTCACCGGAAAGACATTGGGAATGTCTGTCAATTTCTCATTAGGATCCATTAAATCAACTATCGGTTTGCACATAAACAGCTTTATCTCAGTTAGTAAATCTATCACATATTTGCGCTAGGAAATGCTAATGCCTTGAGAGAACCAAGTTACTTTAATACCTAGAAAATACCGGACATAACCCAAGCCGTTCATCTCAAAAGATGTGATCAAGATAGCTTTGAGAGATTCCATGGCCGACAAATAATTACCTGTGAGTGTGATGTCATCGACACAGATGATGAGGATAGCACTATGATCATCGACTGAGTAGTGGAAGAACATCGTGAGATCAGATTGGGCCTACGAGAAATCATGTCCCACAACTTGTGTAAACTTGCCAAACCAAGCCTAAGGGGATTATTTCAATCCATAATTAAACTTTCGTAGTACGCTCACTTGTCCATGGGAAGAGGCTAAGTCAAATTCCAATGGGAGAGGCATATACACCTCCTCTGCAAGATTGTCATTAAGGAAAGCATTTTTGACATACAACTGGAGTAGAGGCCACTCCAGATTCACGACAAGGGATAACAGAACAAAAATGGTATTATGTTTAGCCATCAGAGCAATTGTCTCTTCATAATCAACTCCATAGATTTGTAAATAGCCTTTAACGACCAATGGCACCTTGTTACGTTCAAAGGATCCATCGGAGTTAAATTTGGATCTGAAAATCCACCTACAACCTACTGTTTTCTTTCCTCAAGGAAGATCGACAAGATCTCATGCATGGCTGCGCCAAGGGCATTAATCTTGTCCATTACCGCAAATTTCCAGGACGGGTCAAGCAATGCTACCTCAATGAGGGATCTAAGACAGATCCATCAAGGAAGTGGCAAAAGCTTTGTAAGTTGGAGATAAGCTGCGGAATGAGACATTTTGCCAAGGGTAAAGAGTCCATGCTTGTTTATGTACCTTAATGAGGAAATTCAACTCCTCATTCAGAGTAGGAGTAATCCTCCTAAGTTGAGAGAGCATCACTCCAGGGATGTCGGTCGGAGCAAATTTCGAGACTCAGAGCGGGACCGCGGGCTCAGGCAATGCTGCCTCAATGAGGGATCCGAGACAACGATCCATCAAGGAAGTGGCAAAAGCTTTGTAAGTTGGAGATAAGCTGCAGAATGAGACATATTTTGCCAAGGGTAAAGAGTGCATTCTTGTTTATGTACCTTAATGAGGAAATTCAACTCCTCATTCAGAGTAGGAGTAATCCTCGTAAGTTGAGAGAGCATCACTCCAGGGATTTCGGCCGGAGCAAATTTCGAGACTTAGAGCGAGACAGCGGGCTCGATCGTAGGGGCATTGGGACGAGTATGAACCGTCGGTTTGGCACGTCAAGTATAGACACATAGAGTGGATGGAGGTGATGTTGGTCGGTTGGTGATGGATCTAATGGGACTGAGGGTTCCTCAGACACATAAGTTGTAGGAGTAGGTTGAATATCCAACAGAGTCGGAAAGGGAACAGTGTCCAGAAAATCTAGCTCTCCCTCACTAGAGGAAGTGTTAGTAAAGTAGGGGATTTTTTAAAAAAGATACATCGACACTCACATAGATTTTATTGGTGATAGGATCAAAACAAGTATAGCCTTTTTTAGCAATTGAATAGCCGAGGAACAAGCATTTAATCGAGTGAGGAACAATTTTATTTCGAGTCAGTATAGTGTTCCGAACAAAGGTTGTGCGCCCAAATCTAATGTGGTGAAGAACCAATTTGTAGGAAAACACGCAATTTTATTTCGAGTCAGTATAGTGTTCCGAACAAAGGTTGTGCGCCCAAATCTAATGTGGTGAAGAACCAATTTGTAGGAAAACACGCAATTTTATTTCGAGTCAGTATAGTGCTCCGAACAAAGGCTGTGCGCCCAAATCTAATGTGGTGAAGAACCAATTTGTAGGAAAACACGACATCAAGAGGGATAACGAAGACCGAAAATTGTTGATTATTGTGGGAACTATGTTAATGAGATAAGTGGCAGTAAGGACGGCGTCATTCAAAAATCGTTTAGGGACAATAGTTTGAAAAATAATGGAATGAGTCACTTCGAGAAAATGTTAGTTTTTCCGCTCGGTTATCTCATTTTGTTGAGGGATATCTGCACATGAGCTATAATAGAGGGTGCACTTACTCACCAAGAATTCTCCTAAAATAGAGTTATACTCCAAGTCCTTGTCGATTTGAAGGACTTGAATGGAGGTTTTGAATTGGGTTAAAATGAAGAAATGAAAGTTTTTGAAGTTGACTGCAACTTCATATTTGTCCTTTAATATATAAACTCACGTCATCCAAGTGTGTTCATCAATTAGAGTAAATAACCATTGTTTATTGGTTTAGCTTGCAGTTTGAGAGTATTCCCATAAATCACTATGAATCAGTGAAAATGAAGAGGAAGAAGTATAATTGTGCGGTGGATTAAAAAACACGATGATGTTTAGCTAAATGACAAATTTCACATTTAAAAGTATATGGACTATTATCAATAAACATTAGAGGGTACAATTGTTTTAAATAGTGAATACCGGGATGTGACCTGAGCGACAATGAAAAAACATAATTGGACAAATAGTAAAAAAGGAAAAACTACAACTATTGGATTGAGTGTCTATCTCATCCATGTCATTCTCTTGCAAGAAGTAGAGCTCGGCTATCTGCTTAACTGTTTCAGTCATCCTCCCCGAACGACAATCTTGAAAGAAAAATATCAAAAGAGAAATGAGCAACGCAATCAAGATAGTATATCAACTTACTGACTGATAAGAGATTACACATAAGCACAAGTACATGTAATGCGGATCCCAGAATCAGCCCGGCTGTTAATACAACCGACCATTTATCCGCAATAGAATTACAAAAGCCATCGACAATCTTAATAGTCTCACCCTCAGCATGGAGAATATGTCGAGACAACTTGAGAGCATATGGTCATGTGGTCTATGCACCTAAATCAATAATCCGCAAACTAGAAGAACCAGTGAGTGTCATAAAAAGGTTACCTTGACGAACATGGGAGTTCGACGAGCAGGAGAATTGACTGGATCCAAGCAGTCAAATTAAGTGTTCCATCTGACTCTTCATAGAGTCTGATGATTCGAGGATTGTCTGAGTGGGGGTCAGCTAAAGGGTTGTGAATTATGAGGTTATAGCGAGACCTTCAACAACTGAAGATTTGGTTGAAGATTTATTGGACTGCTTCCTGTGGAGCTTCCAACACTTGTCACAGGTATGGTAGGGTTTGTGACAGAAAACACATGAGTGATTGGCATGTGATGGCGTGGCCAAGTGAGGAATTGTTTTGGAGACCAAGGCTGAAGAGTTAGCTGAATTAGTGGAGTTGTCGAGTATGACAAGTCTCTGACTTTCTTCGCGGTGGACCTCTGTCAATGTTTCCCGGGTTGAAGGAAGAGAATCACGACCAAGTATACGGTTGCAGGCTTCGTCGAGATCCTTGTTCAGGCCAGTCAGAAATTGAACACAATTTTTTTTCCAGAATTTTTTGGAAGAGGGAAAGATCCGCAGAAGAGTCCCACGTATAATAATAGTAGATGTCACATTTCATCCATAAGGTAACCAAATCATTATAGTACTATGGCATGCCTTCGACCCCTATTTCACCTCGCGGATCTTATTTGAAACCTCATAGATGTATAGAATTACCTATGTCTAAGTAGATATCGTGAACCATGGTCCAGAGGGCACGGGCACTTGCAGATAAAAGTAGGTAAGAACAACAAATTGAGGTCTCCATGGAATTAATCAGCCATGAAATAACCATGGAGTTCTCTACTTCCCATGTTGCATATGATAAGTCGGTCTTCAAAAGTTCACGAATTGCACCTGTAAGGTGGCAAAATTTACCCCGACCTTTGATGAACAATGACGCCGCTTGAGACCATTAGAGGAAATTAAAGTCGTAGAGTTTGTGAGTTGCAATCAAAAAGTTCATCTGATTTTCAAGTCCTGTCTGCGTAGGGATAGAGGTAGGTGTCGATCCTCCGGTGGACTCAAGGACATCGTCTGAAGGAAGCTCGTTGGAGTACACCAAGATTCTGACTAAGCCAAAGGTGAGGATCGGATGCTGAGACATAGACGGAGATGGTCTCTTACTAGCCTGGCAGCACAAGAGGTCCTATAGTGGAGGATACAACTGGCAGGAGAGAGATCTGGTGGCGAGAGGTCCTGCAAGGGAGAGGTCCGACTGTAGGGAGGAGCTCCAATGGTCTGTAGGGAGGTCCTATAGTGGAGGAAACAACCGGCAGAAAGGGATCCGATGGGGCAGGGAGGTCCAGCTACCAGAAGGTCTGCAGGGGAGGTTCCGGCTGCTAGGGTAAGATCCTGATGGCTAAACGTAAGATCCCGACGATAAGGGAAAGATTCCATGGCTCTGATACAATATAAGTTTTGAAAATAAAGTTGTATAATATTATTTATATTAAAAGGGGTAAAAATATATAATACAAGGATATAAATAAGGAAAGAAATAATGCCTAGTTTTCTCCTAATAACACCCAAAAGAAAAAAAGAAAAGCCATAAACTAGGAAAAATATAGAAAAAGAAATAACATGAAAGACAACAAAATAAATAGAAAAAACTTCTAACAGTACACATTGAAAAAAAAAATCATAATATTCAAACTCATCATATTCACATTGCTTAAAATATTTAAATTCATAACTTGGTTTACCATTTAAACTTTAAATAATAAATATTGTCCTTCAAATTTATGTTTCATATTCACTCATGTAGATTTAGTGATGACAATTCACCAAACTAATTGAGCATGTCCTGCTGCATTTGATTTAGACAATCTAATTCTTTGGGAATCAATATGTTATAACATTCAAAGAAATTTTCCTAATAATTAATCTAATTTAAAATTTTCTTAAAATTATATCGCAATGAAAGTATGAATATGATTATGAAAATAATGATGCTCATTTTTTATAATTGCATCTTTTGTTATTTTCAAAATATGAACAAATTAGTATGGCCCACATAGTAAACATTTTGGTACAACCTTTTTTTTTAATACCAAATCGAACACAAGATATATTAAGGTTTAAGATTTCTTAATACCTAACTAGGATGTGATACACAAAAATGTGCATACAAAAAAAATTTGAGTTCACAAACTTTTTAATTTAGAAAAGAGTTGTCACTTTTGATAAAAATCAATTAGTAAATAAAATTCACCTAAAATGATTATTTAATGATAGTCTAAATAGAAATTTTTTAAAGAAAATTGAAATCATAAAAATCAAACTTTTAATAAGACTTGCCACATTAAAAAGATCTAAATTATAATAGATTTGACCAAAGCCAATAATGCTCATAAACCAGTCATATTGCATATAGACAAACAAGAATAAATGTACGAAATCAAAAAATAAATGATTCAAGCCTCGTGTCAATACAAAAAATCGTCAAATCAATGATCTAGACCTCAAGAAAGAAACTTTCCCAAAAAAATTATCAATCTATACTTACATGCACTTAAGGAAATCACATACAAATCAAACAATCAATTGCTCATTTCAAGCATCATATCATGGAATCTTTATTACATTAGCCCCAAATTTCAGAGATCTCTCAAAAGCTACAGTCCCAGATACCATAACCGTTAACAGCAAATCATATAAATATCACACTTGCTGCAGCGCCAAAAAATTGCTTACACTGCGTAAATTCTGCTTTCTACAGTATCAGAAAACATAATATACTAACTAAATAAGCCACATAAGGATAAACAGAACCGCAAGCCACAAGTATAGGGCATTGTTCTCCAATTAGAAATAGAGTATAACCCAACATCCAGCATCAAAACATTTAGAGAATAGAAATGACCAACCCAACAATGAACTGAACAAGCATCGGAAGCCAAACCAGAGTAAGGAGAATTTTAAGAAAATCAGAGAAACAGTGTGGGAATTAGAGTACGCAGCTTATTTTTTATAGGGATAATAATCATAGATATGATTACACAAATAAACTAAAAAAAAACTATAAAAATCAAATAACCATTAAAAAAGCATCAAATCCAATGTCATTTTGCATCATGAAGTAAACAAAATGAGATATTATTAGCTCACCAAGTTTATTGCTTTGAGAATGTATAACCTCTGAAATTTCTGGACTGACAAGGATTGCTCCAATGGGCAAGTAAGCAGAGGAAAGGGCCTATGGAATAGTTTAGTTCAATCAGTGCAGGTTTAGAACCAAAAGATATTGGCGTTCCATCAGAAGTTTTTTTTTTTTTAACTTACTTTAGCCATCGAGACAAGGTCTGGTTGAATATCATATTTCTCACATCCAAACATGGTTCCCAGCCTTCCGAAGGCAGTAATAACCTACCAAAAAAAAAAAACAATCATTTCATAATAAATTTCTGTGAAACCATACTTAACTTGTACATTTCAATAGAGGTTTACCTCGTCAGCAATGAAGAGAATGTCGTATTTTTTTATAACAGCTTGAATCTGCAGATAAATAGTACTTAAAAGATATTAGTCGAGCATTTTTTTAAAGCCTGAATCCTAACTGAACACGCCTAAATGTTGATGGTGGACAATTTTAATTATTTTGGCAGCATTTTTAGTCTTGTTTTAAAGATGCGTGAAGAAAGAAAACAAGATTCAGAAGATAGCATCCGAATATAGCTTTAAGTTAATATATATTCATTTCTTCTATAATGTGGACCTTCATATAAATTTTAAAAAAAAATCAGGGTTTTATAAATTTTTATGACCTTATTTCATTTAAAGAGCGTCATTCAAACAGCCACATTGCCATGGATACCACACAAAATACAAGGAAAAAAAAATTAATTTTCGTGTACAATAATAATCAGACAAGGTATGCAAAATACATCTCCTGTAACGCTAATTTAATTGAGAAATTGGTTAAAAGTGCACCTAGACTAATTAGAAAGCATCATTTTGTCCGAAACTACAAATATGCTCAATTTAGTACCTTAATCCCTCAAATATGATACAAAAAATCCCTTTATTTGATTATTTTGGAACAAATTTGAGGAATCAAATTGTTAGATTGTTTGGGATTAAAACAGCACTCCATAAATTGACACAAACTGGCCAAGGAGCTTGGAGTTAATCAAGGGGGAAATAAATAGTCTGACAGTAAAAATAAATATTACTAACAATAACAGTAATTCATAGTAATATACAACTAACAAAAGTCACTAATCCACAAGACATAAATTAACATCATCTAACAAAGTATATATGATCATCCAGCCTGATACAGTAATAAATTAAAAGTGACTAAACATGAAAAACAATCAGCTTGATATCTATTTCCAGCAATCCTCCTATTGTAATTAAACTGTCTCCTATCAAACATCTTAATCTAGTAGAGCTTTTCTTGAAAGAACAATTAAATAACAAGTTAAGTTTACAACAATTTAGATATTAATTATCATTTTATTATTCACTAAATTATTATTCAAATGTTTAACATGAATACTCAAAGAAATACGTTGATTAATCTATAAATAAGCTTTATATTTTTCTTTTTTTATAAAAAAGTTTCTTAAAACATCTTAATCAATTATATTTTCATCATCTCAATGAATTACAATTTTTATTTCTTTTTCCTTTAAGAAGTCGTCTCAAGAACACCATAAAAATTTGGAACAATAAAGGTACAATAATTTTTATTTACATTTTCATTTTCATCTCTTTTATCGAGCATGGTTACAATATTGTCTTCCAACTATGAGTATAAAAGATGACTCCTAATAAATTTAATCAACTTATATTCATTTAAATTATATTTAATTCATTTAAATTATTTGAATCTATTTATTAGACTTTTAAAAAAAAATACATATGGTGTAATAATGTAAATCTTTAAACAATCATTTCATTTTCAATCATTATCTTTAATCATAAAAATATTTTTAAACTTTTATGAAATAAATGAAACATTTCTTTTCAAACAATATATATCAAATTGAGATTGGATGTCGATATATGTTTTATTCTTTGAAATCACAAATACCTTTAAATAATAATAAATAAATTTAATGCAAACAAACTAATAATTACTCACCTATAACTTGCTTCTCTTTCTCCTTGAAATCTTTTTTTTTTTTTTACTATAATCATTATCTTAAATTTTTTAAATTTTTCCAAGCATCTTCACCAATATTTTATTGTGCTTTAAACAGGATCTTAAAATATTTATTTTTTAAAGAAGCAGACATATAATTAGAGCTTACCTCAACCAAAACAACAATCCTAGAGCTTACCTCAGACATATAAGCAGACATGTCCAATTACAATTCATAAATTATAATATTAACGTTCAATAACTTATAATTTAATTGACTACAAATGAAATATCACATAAACAATATATTTATTATGGAAAGCTTTCTTCTTCAAATCCAATTATTCTCCTGTCTCTAATTTCTAATATATATTTTAATCATAATTTAATAAATGAATTTCCAACTAATAAAGTTAATAAAAAGTAAACACTAATTTTATCCCCTTATCTACTCTTTTTCACAATTATCCTACCTTACTTAATTTGATTGCTTGTCAAAATTTATCATTGATATTAATTCATGTAATTTAATATGAATAGCATTTAATTAATTAAACAAAATAGCTTATATAAATAAAATATAAACCCTTACCCTTCAACTTATCAGTTTGGCCTCCTCCCACACGAAGCTCCTTCCCTACAAGCACACACAGTGCTTCGAAGGCTCCATCTCCTCCCGCACACAAGCCATTGGTCAGACGTTGACACACTCGAATGGCACCGTTGCATGCATCTCCCAAACAAAAAGAGACATCGTCATCCTCACAAGATCATGAGCATTCTTCCTTGTCATAGACGCACACAAGCACAGCCGATGTTTGAAACGCTCCTCTCGCTCTCTGCCTCTTGGATCTTCTTGCTCTCATTGCTATACAAGCTTCTAGTTTGAATGAGTCAAATTTATTTGTTCCCTCCCTTAACACCTAACGACAAAACTGCCACGACGATTTTGTTCAAAACATCACGACGTTCGAAATTACTTTTTTAACACAGATATTACATAAATAGTCCTAAGCCAATTTTGTGATTTTCTTCTTTTTCAACTAAACAACAGTTATAATTGATTGAAGTTTACACAATCAAAGATATTCTCAATGTGTGAAGGTAGTTCCAACGTATAAAAAAATCT
The DNA here is from genome assembly GCF_001263595.1 of Phalaenopsis equestris. NCBI lineage: Eukaryota > Viridiplantae > Streptophyta > Magnoliopsida > Asparagales > Orchidaceae > Phalaenopsis > Phalaenopsis equestris. Next base: position 2,867,640 of record NW_018164536.1, read on the forward strand.
CAAAATATTTGAGTAAGCCAGTTCAGCATAACTAAGTGCATATTCAAAACTATGTTAGGCTTAGTAATGTAGATAGAGAATCAACAAGGAAAAAGTTAGGTATAAGGAGAGAAATCCAAAAGAAGCAGATAGAAAAGAGAGAGAAAGAGGAAGATATAATTTCAAATTCATCATTCAATTGATCCAACACAAACAAGGATTCACTAATTACAGAAACAGGTTTTACAAGATAGATCAAAATAATTTGATCTCTAATAATCCTATCAAACTTACCTTATTCAAATTTCAAACAAAATATTATCCAAAAGCATTTTCTTCTTATATCAATCTCAAATTAATTTAAAAATTATAATGCATTGAATTAAATTTTAAACATAATTTTGAATTGCATCGATTCCCAAGGCCAAAATGAACTTTTCTCCCGAGCATTTACATAAAAGCTACCTTTAAAGCCTAGTAATCACGGTGGAGGAGATTGAGGAACTGCTTTAAGAACAGATTTTGAATACGCAGCAAATACAGAATGAGAATAGAAAGTAAAATTGGAAGGTTTCAAATCTGAAGCTAAATATCTACCTCAAACTATATCATAAAAAATGTAATAGTCAAATCGTGGCAGAAGCAATGGCAGCATAAAATCCACACTTTGGCAAAGAAAAAAATGATATGATAGCAAATATAGATAGAAAAAATCACTCTATGAAGAAGCTAACAATATTATAGGGTCCTAGACCACCATCAAAAAATTTGAGGCAAAAATAATTGATAGAAGATTACTTGACCTTCGACAAAATATCAATTCCAGCCTTTGGTGATAACAGATAGAGAATCAAGTCTAAACAACCATTATATTTAAACAAATAAAAATCTAAGCAATAAGTTTAGCTGGATTGATAGCACAGAGAAGTACAGGTTTCCAAGTAGATATCAATTAAAAGAATGGTTATATCTTCAATAAATTCTAAATCTCACTGCTTCACTATCTGGAACTTCATATGGTACAATAATCATTACATTGTAGTTGCCAGAAAAAGTACCGCACTGTAAAGAAAAAGTTCAAAAGAAGATTCCAGTTAAACTTTATTAGCATGAGGATCAAGTAACATATTATTTATTATTTCCTCATCCATCAAGCATATTCCTACGTAAAGAACATGTGAATGCTCTACAGTGGAAAAGAGCTGAGCAAATATCAGTCTAAACAAAATCATTGTTGAAGGAAGAAGATTGGATGAGAACGCATAGTTCATGGTAGTTGATTTAAATTTTCCCGACCTTCCATTAAGATTTGGGGTTCAAATTCCCCATGAAAAAAATGAAAAGAAGATTTTTGATTTCAACTTCACTATCATTTGTATTATGAACCAGATGAGCACATTGACACAATCAGCTGCATACCATCAAGCATGTTTTCCACATATACTTGCTACAGAGATTCATTAATAGAGGAAATGATGTATGTTATATAAAGAAGCACAAAAAAGTCGGATAATACATACTTAAAAAAGAGAGATTCTTCACCTTCTCAAAGTAGGTTTTTGGTGGAGGGATGACACCTCCAGCACCCATGACTGGCTCTGCTATGAAGGCAGCAATCTAATGAAAAGTACAAACAGTGTACCGAGTTGGTTTTATTCAATATATTCTTTAACTTCCAGCTCAGGAATGAAGAGGGATTTTACCGTTTCTGGACCTTCCTTGAGAATAAGCTTCTCGAGATTGTTGGCCAGCCTAGTTGAGAACTCCTCCTCAGTTTCACCTGCAGCTCAACTTGAAGCTGTTAAAATTTTCAAAGCCAAAACAAAGGAGAAAAATTCATAAATAAATGGTGACCTGGTAGATGGAAGCGCCAATAATGTGGGCAATCAGTGTGCAGTACAAAATCAACAGGAAGATCAAACTTCTGATGTAGAGCAGGAAGGCTGAAAATGATCTGATTAATGAATAAATGCAAAATAGATTCTAATAATACAAATTTCCTTGACACAACTTAGGAAACTCGTGTTTAAATACCGAATCCCATTTCCTCTCAAAAGTGAGGATAAAATTTCACAGAAATCGGCCAAAAAAAAAGAAAGAAAGAAACAAAGAAATTTGAAGTTCTACCCGGACAAACTTGCTGCTATTAATGTTGATCCATGGTATCTGTAGAGAAAAAAAGATGTCACTTTTAAGTAGCCTCCATAAAGTATACGAAATTGCACAAAGGAGGCAAGTGCAAAAATAAAAAAATGTGCAAAGAAACAATAGAAAACAATTGATTCCTCATTTATGCACCTACGATTTTGATCTTGCAATGAATTTCTTCTTATTTGGCCTTCCTAATGCATTGTTATAATACCAAACCAATTTCACCTGCATCAATAGAATTTTCAGAAAATCAGAATTTTACAGCTTTCGCTGCAAATCACCAAAACCATTCTGCTATGCTGCTACAGGGATTTCTGAAGGCATTTAAGAAAGAGCATAAGGCAGATTGTGAATGGACTACAAAATCTATACCATAATCCAATTCACATACCAGTTTAATAGTCCAATAAGAAAACAATAATTTTGATAGTTACCACTTTAGGCTGCTCAATAGGTGAATAAAAAGAAATTCAAATCATTAGCAACAAATGCAATAAGGCAGCTTGTAGAGCTTATATAATGTTATATTCGAATTGAGAAATTATTAGCTTTTTACATGAGTTCCAGTTGATTCATTCATATATAAAGCATGCCATGAATGTAGGAGTTATACTTGACTCTTTTTTTCTGAGATTAAAGCCATTTACATCTCAAGTTGGCTTCTCATATCAATATCATGTGGTTAAAAATGAGAAAAAGAAGATGCGGCATTTAAAATGAAAAGTGCTCCTCCTGCCAAGACGGAATGGTCCTTGATCTTCTGAATTCAATATCAAGTAAAAGGTAATTCTTGAAAGTAAGAATGGGAGGAAAGGAGATACTTAAAGCCAGTCTTTAATTTTGGAATCAAAAATTAACAACACAGCTATGAGATCAATACATGTTAATTTGCAAAGATACTTGAGATTATTTGTGGATAACTTTAGTGATCTAGCTACAATAAAGAGATGTCCATTTTTTCCTCCTCATGTTGTTGATGGGCGTCAACACAGAAGCTTTGATGAATAATCTTGATGTAAAACATAATTTCCTAACATTGAATGAAAATATCCTTTGGCATTGTCGACTTTTTTGGACATACTTTTGAACTAAATTCAAGTTTATGGATCATAGAGTTTAGATGTATAAAAATTTGTCTTCTTTGAATTTTTATTTCGATTATTAGTTCTAGATTTTAAGAAAAAGAGTTGTAAAATAAAGCATACTGGGGTTCGTCATAGTAGAATCAGATGAACGAATCTAATAGACACAAATAAAATTATTTTTATGAGTAAAATTCAAGATTTAAAAATTTGGGATGTTCATGAAGAAAAATGCTGTGGGATAAAGTAACAAACACTATTAAACAAGTAGCCAAAGATGTATTTCAATAATCAAAAGAAAAAATTTCTATAAATAAAAATAGTTGATAGTGGAATAATAATGTGCAAGAAAAGATAAAATAATATGCAAAAAAAGATAAAATATAAGACATTATGTTATAAAAATTGGTTTAAATGTAAAAACTTAGAGAACTAGAAAAAATATCAAACGGTCCGCAGGAAGTCTAAAAAAATAATCTGTGACGCTAAAAAGTCTGCTTTTAGTGATCTTTATAATAGATTTGATACTAAGGAGAGTGAAAAATAGATGTATAAACAAGTCAAACAAAGAGATAGGAAAAGTAAAGACTTAACTCAAGTAAAATGTATTAAAGATGAAAATCAAAAAAAAATTTCTTAGAAAAAAATATTGAACATAGATGGGTGAGTTATTTTGATAAAATTTTTAATGAAATTTCTCAAAATCCGATCAACCTTAGTGATTTTATTATACTTAATAATAAGAAAAAATTTCATTTTTACCGTCGTATTAGTAAAAAAGAAGTTGAAGAGGCTTTAAAGAAAAAGGTGGAAAGTCTATAGGACCTGATGATATCACAATTAAAGTGTGGACATATTTAGGAGATTTGGCAGTTTCTTGGCTTACTAAACTCTTTAATATTATTTTAAAAATTAAAAACTAAAAAGATGTCTCTAAAAAGATGTCTGAGGAGTGGAGAAAAAGTATTTTGGTTCCTATTTTTAAGAATAAAAGAGATGCACAAGAGTGTGCAAATTAAGTTGATGTCTCGTACTTTAAAATTATGGGAGAGGACAATTGAACATAGGTTAAGAAGCATTACCAAGATTTCACATAATCAATTTGGATTTATGCGAGCGGGACTACTATAGAAGCTATACATTTATTGAGAAGTTTGATGGAGAAGTTCTGAGATAATAGAGATAATGATGGAGAAGTTCTGAGATAATAAGGAGCATCTACATTTGATTTTTATTGATTTAGAAAAAGCATACGATAAGGTATATCATTTGGAGAGTTTGAGAGTTTTTGAGAAGAAAGGTGTTCATATGACTTATATTCAAGTCATTAAAGATATGTATACTAGAGTTGTTACTTGTGTTTGAACTGAAGGAGGATTGACCAAATATTTCCCTATCTTTAGTAAAACTACTTCTAAAATATTGCTTCGCTTTAAGCCCATATCTTTTTGCTTTAGTTATGGATGGTCTT
>NW_018164536.1:2872437-2876739 GCF_001263595.1 Phalaenopsis equestris
CTAAAACTGAATACATGGAATGCGAATACATGGAATGCAATTTTAGTGGTCGTAGCTCTAGTGACAGAAGTGTAACTTTGGATGATCAAATTTTTAAAGTGAAAGATTTAGATATCTCGGGTCTGTTGTTCAAAGCAATGGTGATATAGATGGGATGTTAATAGTGGAATTCATGTTGGTTGGTTGAAGTGGAGGAATGTTTTGGGCCTTTTGTGTGATAAAAAAGTATCGCTTAGACTGAAAGGAAAATTTTATAAGATGGCGGTGAGACCTGCAATGCTCTATGGCGCTGAATGTTGGCCTTTAAAAGAGAAGCATAATACTAAGTTAAGTGTTGCCGAGACGAGAATGATTAGGTGGATGAGTGGCTTTACAGTTAGAGACAAAATGCAAAATGAATATATCCGTGATAGGATTGGTGTAGCTACATTGACGGATAAAATTAGAGAGAATCGTCTTAGATGGTTTGGTCACATTAACACATTAAACATCGACCATCTTATCGACCATCTTATGATCCGATTAGGAGAGTAGAAGTTTTAGATTCGACTTATGTTAAGAAAGGCAGAGGTAGGCCTAGAAATACTTGGACTTACTGTATAAAAAATGATCTTAATTTATTAGAACTAGGTGAAAATATGACACTAAATAGGACGCAATGGAGAAAAAGGAGTCATGTAGCCGACCTCACGTGGTGGGATTAAGGCTTTTTTGTTGTTGTTGTTGTTGTTTGAATTTTTGTTAAGAAAACTGAAATAAGATGGGTATGATCATCAATAAAGGAAATCAATTATCTAGACCTAGCGATATATTTTTACTGTAGATGATTCCCCAACTTTATATGGATTAAAGTAAGAGGTTGGAAATATTTGTGGTTTTAACAAGAATGGGAAGGAAAAGTGTGTTAAGCGAGATGAAAATATTCACACAAAAATCCTTTTTAACTTTATTTGGTGAATAGAGAAGATAATATTTTTTAAGTTTAGTGTCGGTGTACTAGACAATTTTGTCAAAGTTAGACATCCAAGTAATTACTTGAAAAGTGTTTCAAATTTGAAATGGAAGTTGATTAAATATGCAACTCACTGTTTAAGCGCATTTCTTAATTGAAATAACATTGTTTAAAACAGAGAGCTCTAAACACATCATTGCACTATCAACATCTTCCTCAAATTCAAATCTTGAAGGTGGCAAAAATTAGATGACAAGAAAGCAATACTTTGTTGATTTATATTAAGTTTTATTCTAAGTTAAGCAACCAAAGTAGAGAGTCAAACATTAGATTTTTTTTTAGAGAATGACTGAATATATTCTGACCAATTTTGATAGTGACCCATTTGCAATTTAGACATTATAACTTTTGGGGATCGGTTCTAATTGTGGAAGATATTTTCTCTTGTTATACGATCTGATTTTATTAAGTCTCTCATTTTATTTGCAATGAGGGCATTTTGAATTTACCTTTTCTAAGCAACTAAGCTTATTTCAATGATTTTCTTGAAAAAGTATTTACTGAAAGAAGAGTTGATGGTTCTCGGCTTGGCTTGCTATCTAGATGATTATAATAGCAATAAGAGTTCTTATTTTCTTTCTTGCTAGTTCTCACTGAAATTTTCAATCATAAATTTAGATGTTTTGGATCAAGATTTTTATTTTGAAGTTGATTTATAACACCAGAGTTATGAGATTCTTAACCACTGGTTTCTTTCATGGTAGTTGCCATTGCCTTTTTCCAGGAGGATCCTTCAAATACATTTTCGCTACTATTGCTGGACAATGAATAGCATTAAGCGTTGGCGGATGTCCCACTGGCTTCTAGAAGATCCTCCATATTGAAAGACGCATCAACCTAATAAAGAGTACTACAATAATGTCTCTAACATTATCTCAAAACTAAAATGAGAAGAAAAAAAAGAGTATAAAATGAGTGATTGTATGATTGAATTTTATTCTTTCTTTATGTAGGAAAAATAAGATGGGAAGTTCGCAAAATTAGATTTAGAAACAACAATAGAGAAAAGAAAACTTTTGGAAAGCGCTATTTAATTCTAGAATATAGAATTAATAATATAGAATGAAATCGAATGTTTTTACCTACAAATTACTGAATTGTTGGAAATTGTCCGCATATTGTTGGATAGTCATAAATGGAAATTGATGTCCTTAAATTCTTAGGTTGATGTAGATGGAATGGTGCTGACCACAAATTTAGGAATTGTTTAAGTATAATTGTTCTAAAGGTATCAAATAATGGAATATATGGCCATTCTAGGAAGCAAGTTTAGACAGCATTCCTCTTTTCCCTGCATTTAAATGTGCCATGTTCCTGAAAATTTTCAGAACACATAAAAAGCCTATTTTTCCAAGATAATTAGCAGAAGATGCCGACGTCACCAAAAGAAATAAGAGCACACATTATAACTACTAATAGAACAAACCTGAGTGTCATTGGCTTCTGAACCACTATTTGTAAAAAAGGCCTTTCCCATTTTTCTAACTGTGAACATTTCAAGAAGTGTTTTGGCGAGATCCTGTATGAAAAAGAATACAAGATGATTTGTGCGTCACTAAAAAATCTAAGATGAGCTGCATAATAATGCAAAATTTGCATGAAAAACTAAGCCATATTCCTCAATCAATTAGTAAAATTAATTCTCAAGGCACTTGCATTGAAGAAAAGATAACTGCAATAGGTACATTAAACGATTCAGTGGAGAAAATGCAGATTTGTAACTCATGCAGCAGAATGAAATTGAAAAGAAGAATACAAATAAACCTGTAAAAATATAAATTTAAGACAATGGAGCTAAAAGACATTCAACATCCTCAAATGAAGCGTGTCAAGGATAGGACATTTGTTGATAAGTTGGTGAAGGGGCTTTACTACATTAATATCGCAAGAAGTACTCCAAAAACAGAGAATACGCATTGATCATAGAGTTAAAAATCTGAGACCAAGTGAACTATAGCAGTCATTGCCCATTCTAAAGTGGAAGTAGCAAGATACAGTAATGAATTTAATGAAGGGATTTCTTCAATACAGACAGTATGATTGTATTTGGGTGATATTTGACAGATTGACAAAAACCGCTCACCCGTTGCCTATTAAAAAGACTTACTCAATTGAAAAGATGACAAAGTTATACATAACAAAAATAATAAGATTATATGGTATTTCAATGAAAAATGTATCAGATTGACATGGTGGGTCCCTATCTAGATTATGAAGACTATTTTCATGATAATTTGGACAAAATTATATCTCATAACAACATTTCATCCATAAGCAGCAGATCAACCAGAAAATATTAGACAAGTGCAAATTTGCTGAGACCATATGTACTTGAATTTGGTGGCAATTAAAAGGATAGCATTTTCATGATTAAAATAACTTATAACAAAAGTTACCAATCCAATAGTAAAATAGAAACCAATGAAATACTATATAATATAAAATCTAGGCTATTGAATTTAATTGATGTTAGAGAAATATAGTTGATGGGCTCAAAAATAGTTGATGAAGTTATAAAAAAAACAAGTTAATCAAAATAGATTGAAAACTACTCAGAATTATTAACAAAGGTATTAAAACACAAAGTTTAAAATGGTAGAATTTAAATTCATTAAATTTGTATTTTAAAAATCAGACATATGAAAGATATCATTAAATTTGGCCCAGGAGAGAAATTGAGTCCCAAATTAACGTGGGGTCTTGGGGGTTGAACCGGCCCCAACCGGTTCAACAAGAGAGGTTTTTGTCCAACAGAAGGTTGGACCGCCCCCCTCTCCCTCTTTTCATTGGGCAGGAATTATTCCCCTCTTTCTGTTTTCATTTCCCACCAATTCATTTTCTATTTATATGTTGCTTCTCTATTTTAGGGATAGTTTTTTATGAGTCTTTGCTGAATTTCTGTTTGAGACAGCCGTCGGCGTCCTCTTCCTTTCTAGAGTTTAATCTGACGGCGATAAGATGCATGCAGTAACTCGTCCAAGGTGGTCATCTTCTCCAAGGGTTCGAGAGGTGCTCCGGTTGTAACTCAATCCCACAAGAACAGTTATCCTTTTCCCACTCCCCTCCGCAACCCCTCTTCCTTGATTCCAGCCACAAACCCCATTACCTTCCCTGTCCAACCAACCGTTCGCTTTCCTCACCTACTATCGTAGCCCTCTAGCACCCACGTCACCTTTTTTTTTGGATCCACCCCACGGCCCCCAGCTGACTAGAATTCATCCCACATCACCTACTACTTTGGAATCCATCCCACACCCCAACTTACTATTTTGAATCCACCCTTGCTCTTT
>NW_018164536.1:2876755-2896001 GCF_001263595.1 Phalaenopsis equestris
CCCGGTCGAGAAACCCAATAAGTCCCCCCAGCCTATTGTTTCACTGTCGTGAAACTCAATCCATCCCACGTCATAACTCCTACCAGACTGTTGCTTCCTTGTCGCGAGACCCAACAATCCTGTTGTTTCTCTACTTGTAAACCCATCTTTAACAACTCCCCACAATACAACAGCCCCTTCCACCTGCAACCAACCCACACCACCTGTACCAACCCCACCCCCCTGCCCATGCTTGCCGCCCCCACATCCCGACTACTCCTTACCTACTATCCAGACAACAGCCTATCATCCTCGCTCACACCCTAGAGAATCTTCATGTAACCCTTTTTGAATTCCGCAATATTAATAATATTTGTAATTTTATTATGGTTTGGATTAACTCTGGTATCACAAATACACAACTCAATTTAAAATAATCAAAATAATTGATGAAGTTGCTTACAGAGTAGCATTGCCTATAGACATGTCTAATAAACATAATATTTTTATTTGTCAATACAAAGAAAGTGGATCATAAACACATATCAGATGAGCATCACATGATAAAATTAAGGTGCAAAAAGATCTAAGTTATATAAAAGAACCTGAAAGAATGGTAAAAATGGATGTTAAAAAGCTGATAAACAAATAAATTTTCTATGCCAAAATTAAGTGAGCTATAGATTAAAAATAGAAGCAACTTGAGAAATAGAACATGACAGAAGACAAATTCTTTAATATCTTTTAATGATAACTAAAACAAAGAAGTTTGAAGATGAAATTCTTAAAAGAATGGAGAAATTAAATACTCAAAAATAATAATAATATATAATTAAAATTTCTTCTAAAAATTATACTATGCACATCCCAATAATAATCAAAAATTATTTCTATAGAATCTATAATTTACAATGATCAATTTCATATGTATGAGTATTGTCATAAATGTTAGGACAATAGGTCGATAAATTATTTCATTAATTTAATTAATTAACTTAATTTCAGTTAATATTACTGTTCACTTATTTAATATTGCCATAGCATATTGCAGAAAATCTTTTTTTTCTCAGCTTTCCGTGCATGCAATGGTTGTGATGGTTTCAAATTTACAAAAGACATCAAAGTTATTTAAATAACTAGTACTTATTTACTAATATATAAACTTAAACGCCCTCCATCCATTAACTTAATTGTAGCCAAAACCGAGAGCAGAAACTGAGGATAAAAGTTGGCTTAAGGAAAAGAAAGAAAATAGAGATCCAGAAGAGCAATGAAAGTGAAAGAGATGGCTAAGAATTTAGGTAAAAAAATTAATTTTTTGCTTTTCTTTTTGTAAAGAGTTTGATTTTTGGTATGGAAGGTTAAACGCTTTAAATGAGAAGAAATTCTTTCAAGCTAAAAAAGATATTTTCAGCTTAAATAAAATATATTTGTGTAGATAAGTTGGGAATTGCTTTAAAGAAAGAAAATTGATGCTTTTATTTGGTGTACATAAGAACATGATATTGATAGAAATAAAGAAGTTTGTTCCAAGGAGGATCTTATAAATGTAATGAAACACTCAATATGCGAATATAAAGAGCAAACTATCTTTAGATCTAATGTTTGTTAAATGCTTCAACACCATTGATTTGCTATGTGTACACAAGTACATAATTTTTCATGCTGAGCATGTTATAATGATATTAGCAAATCTACTGCATTTTTTTATATGATAACCTGTTCAAAATAACATTAAAATATTTTTATAAACTATATAATTCAAATTTAAATATTTTTAAATAAAATATCATGCATAATTAAGTAGCCATTTGTCAATTGTTACATGACATGCTAAAAAAATATTTTTGGATGCATATTAATATAGGCTGATTGATAATAGGTACATACCAGTACAAATAGATTTTAAATGCAAATAAAAATAATATTAAAAACAAGTTTATGAAAATTCATATTGGCTGGGATAAGTTGATAAATAATGATAATCGACATAAAGGGATTTGTGGGCTCAAAAAATTCGCGTCTTGGATTGTCGGTGATAAGACCTGTGTCTATATTCAGGGTCAAATTTTTAGAAGTCTGCGTAGATAGTGGATAAGATAATATCAAGAGATTTCATACTAATTTTATGAGGATTTTAAGATTTTGGGTTCACAGTTTCCTAAAGGCGCAAACCCTTATGGTTAAATATCCATTTAGATAACGAGAGCACTTTTCAATAAAACTAGTCACTAAACATTGAACATTCAACAATAGTAACAACAAATTTAAGTTTTATATTATAAAATTTATCATCATGAGGTCAAAGCATATGTTATGGGAAATGATGACAAACATAATCAAGATCTCATGATTTTGTCATCACGGATTGTCATGGTCTCTAATCTATTGAATCGAATAAGTCAATCTTCCCAACTTGATTTAAGGATTTCTGTTAGCAACCATGAGTTGCATCATCTAAGGAAATATTGTAAACTTGGGATGTTTAAGGGGACAAATCTAAATCAACTTAGCTAACAAAGTATTTTGTGTCTATTAAATCTACCCTTATAATTCATAGATCAAACGATGATACTAAGGCATATATGGGTTACAATTGTGATCGTAATTTAATAGTATCATTTAGTGACAAACTACCCAATTAGATGATTCTAATCGTCACTGTTATTTTTTATAGTATCATTAGATCAAACAATGCAGACAGAGAACTCGAGTCACGTCTTTACAGACATGAGGCTATTTTGAGTATTGATAAAATGATATATTTGATCTGACATTAATTCTTTGAAAATTGAGCTTAATAAAAAATTTCTCACCCTCGATAAACTATTGTGAATGGTGAAAGGTGAATGAATTTTATTTTAAGTACTAGATGATTGAATCTATTTGAATATTTAAATCATTAGTTTTTTTTTTATTATTTTAAAGGTTAATTTAAAAATTAAGCCCTCCAGTTGAGATTTTCAATCAACCTGACCATCAGGGAGGCTTAGTGATTAAAAATACTTTATACTTTATGATGTTACTTGAATAATTATTAACAGTACTAGACTTGTTAGTTCTAGCACCTGTGACAAAGAGAATCGGACTAGCAGATTTGTACTTGCAATGGTTTGTTTTTCATAAAAAGAGTAATTCGATTAAAATTTCATTTTAACCCGCACAGTATTCTTAGATCATTGAAGTCTAAATGCTTGGGCAATCTATTAAAGTACATGCAAGTTTTCTCAGCCTATTCAAGTTTAAAAACTTCAATTTTGTAGAGCAAATATTGGTGAATTAATTATGTGCACACTTTATTAGAACAAGATAATTTGATACTCACAGTCTATGCAGCATTCTCAAACATTTAGCTTTCAATATTAAATGAAATTATCAGAACCGAGAATTGATTTGCTAATTTACACGCATCTTGATGCACTGTGCACCGACAAGATGCAATTACATGATATTTTGTGTATTTGTAAGGTGTAATTACATGATGTCTAATGCATTTACAAGGTGCAGTTGTACACATTCTAAAATTCTTACATATTTTGAAGCATTGCATTGAAATTGGAAAGTATCTTGCAATGCAAATTATAATATTTTAACACAATAAGTTTTATAAATTGGAGAAGCGTCATGTTATTGAGATGCGAGTAAATACTTCGAAAGTGCTTAAATACTATTTTCATGAAGTTATAATTATTCACACAAATTACAAGGCATTATATTTGAGTTTGATTATAGTCTTATAATTTATAAAGATTTTAAAATATTTTGAAATAATCAAACTCTATATAAATAATTAAATAATTTGATCACATGCAAAATTTCATTTTGATTTTAAGAGAGATCACCTTTTGTGTGCTAGCAAGTATATTGTGGATTTGGTGGGGATACTTAATGTTCGATATTTTGATTTATGTATTCAAAGTGATATTTAATTATTTATATTGGTCTTCAAGATAATGAATTTTAAGGGATTCTAAATTTTATTCAATTTCATAGGCAGGCATGTTTAGAATCCCTTAATTCTATTTGTCTTAATTTTTTTTTCCTTATATTTTATTCAATTTCATAGACAGGCATGTTAGTGTTTGGCTCGAATGAAATTAAAAAATTAAATAATAATAATAATAATATTTATTTATATCATTTTTTATTATTTTTTATACTATATTTAAAAAAATGCATGTAAGATATTTGGGTGGTATAAATGGAAAAAAGTAAAATTTACGTATGTAAATAGATTGGAATTCGTTGGTACGTATATAAATGACCAAAATTAAAAAAAAACAAGCCTAAGCCCAATCCATCTTATGGTAAGGTGGTCAAAAAAGTTTGTTGTTCGTAAATAGCTCGTGTTCAGCTCCTTAAGCAACTCATGTTTGAATCGCTTGCTAAGTAAACGAGTCGAACAAGAACTAAACTGAATTTCAACGGGCCAAACACGAAAAAGTCTTGGGCTCGCTCAATCTAGACTTGTTTACACCCTTACTCCGGACCAAAGGAGTGAGCGGGATGAGGGATTTCCAAGCGAGAGAGGTGGCGAACCCTGTGTCGCACAAACATAAGGAGGAAAACTGGAACTAGGTTTGTGGAAGTGGGGTTTTGGGTGTGTGAAATAAAGGACAGGTTGTATGATTAGGGGAGACAAAGAAGGTAGAGGTGAATTGGTTTGTGCAAAGGGGGCCAACTTTGTGTGTGAGAGGGACGGACGAGAATGAAGATGCGACCCATCTTCTGTCTGTAAACGAGAGAGAAGAGGAAATCGCAATTGGGGTTCCTCATGTGTTCGTGCTTGACAAAGAGGAACGGAGGAGAGGGATCATTTCATATAAGTTCAAACAGAGAAAACATGGCAAAATGAGATTTTGTGCAGTCTTTTTGTTTGAATAAGGGTGGTCTTCAATCATTATTATGGTGAAAAGCAAGAGAAGGTATTAGGATCAAAGTGGGATTAAGTATTTTAATATGATTTAATTAACCTTTTGTTTTTGTTTCAATGATAAACAAGGAGAAAAGTTTTGGCAAAACCTCATGGCCAAAATTGGTTCCCGACTATTCATACTGTATAGTAGGTACAATGATCCAACATTGAATCAAGGGGCCATTAATAATTGATAGATTGGATTATGAACCTTATCAACGTTAATTATAATCGATAAGTTAGATAATGAACAAATGATATAAAGATGTCACAGATTACATAGAGATCATATGACACCTCAAAGACTATGACTAGTATGAATAAAAAAGAAATAGAAGATAATATTTTGCTATTCCTTGTTCTGCACTCTACTCCCTCCCTCCCTCCCTCCTTATGCTCTATTTTTTGGGTGTGACTCCCAAATAAATTTAGATTCTAACTGTTATGTACATACATTTGAACTATATGGAATGCACATAATGACACCTATCATGAGTGGTTCATCAAAACTAGAAATAAGTGGGTATCATATATTATGATCTTGAAATAAACCTTTGAGTCATAGTCACTACAAATTTAGTTTTAACTCTCAATATCCAAAAATATACAAAATATCATCATATATTTTGTCATTGGAAAATACATACGCTATTACGAATCTGTTCACAACTATTATGAACATCATAAAACAAAAGATAATAAATAATAATAATAATAATAATATCAAGTTTATTAATTAATTTACCTTTCAAATTAGTTTGTAATGAATCTGAATTTGTCCTGTGGGTCACACCCAAGGAATATAGAATAAACGAAATAGATAAGAGAGAATGCATAGTAATTCAGAATGAGTACATTGACCATTCTCGACATTTTTTGGCTAAAATCATGTAATCCTTGTTCTCAGTATAGCCACCTTTTTATAGATAGAGGAGGTACGACTCATACAATTACATAGAAACCCCTACTTTAATAGGGACTACACGGGGTATTATAGGTTTTTGGTTTTGGTGGGCCCCAGGGATCTCTTGGAGTCTTCAACCTGGTGATCTGGACAATAGGGATGAGGTGACCAATCTTGTATGCCATCAAATTTAGCAAGATTATCTAACTGAATATCGACCCAGGTGCAGTTGGTCGATCGCTTATGTGAAGTTGATCGGTGTTGTTGATTCACCTTTCAGAGGGATTGCCAATTTAATTCTTGGTGAATTCTCTAACTCCCTGAATCAACTGCCTAGGGTTGACGATTGATGTTTGAGCCCCAGACGAGTAATTCTTCCAAGGGGTCCCATATTGCTACGTCACATCGTCTGGATCTGCCGAATTCTTTCGAGATTCATGTTGACAAATTTTACATGTACATAATTAATTCTCCAATTGTCTTGCTTTTTGACAGTAAAAATTGCGATAAAAATAAAGGAATCTTATTTAATTATAATAACCAACAACATTTATGAGTACTTAAAGGTACAATAATTTAACTTCCTAGAATTTCGTGCCCCTAACCTCGTATAAATTGGGCATGGCGCTAATTTCTTCATCTTCCTCAGTATCTTTTCAGAGAGACTTGTTTGTTTCCTTGTGAAGCCATGGTGGGTGAGTCTAATTCTAAGTCCATGATTCTTAGAAAGAATGCCTACAAGAAAGCCTTCAAGAAGGTGAGAGAGCCTAACCCTTGCCTTGGAGGGGAGAAGAAATAAGGGTTATCCATTTGGAAGAGGGGGGGCGCCAGATCTAGAGGACCAGGTGGGATCCTCGGATTCAATCTTGGTATGGTCAAGCGGTAAGGCTTTATTAGTAGAAAGTTCTTTGGCGATATACTCAAGATGAAAGGTGAGGACTACCAGGGAGCGACGTTTCCAGTGGGATACAATCCTTCGGTCGACCAGACAGTGGTTCCACTAACTCATCCCAATTTCATCCCTTCTGGTTCAAGAGGCCAATTGGGAGCACCCAACGCTTCGGTAGTTATTGACCTTCCATTGGAGGCTAGAGAGCATAAATCCAGTGAGTATGAATTATCCTTTACTTCTTCTAATTAGGGTCAAATCATGTGTATACAATACATCTTCTTTTTAGTCTACCCCACTTTTACCTGAGTGTTTATCTCGCTTTGTTGTGTAGGGGACCGGGCTAAGTGAATCCCGTTGCAAAGGTCGACAATGGGGAGATGCCAGTCTAAGATTTCTAACATCCAGTTGAGAGTGAATAGGATCATCTGACCTCTCAGCAAAGGGTTTGCCTTAAGTGGCAGTCGATTCCCCAAAGTCCCCAACATTGAGACAACAGGTTCAGGATTTTGAAGAACACGTGGCCCAACTGATCGGGTCAGTGCAGGCTGAGGATTTGCACCAGTCAGTTGCTCAGAAGGGATGTGAGGAAGGACGGAGTGGTGAGATGGCCCTCCAGAAGGAAGTTGGTGCTCTTTAGGTAAACCTTTTGACTGCCCGGGAAGCATCCTCTTCCTCTTGAGTGCAAGCTATAACATAAAGGATAAATAGGTTTAAGTTCGATGGAGAATTAGCATATAGGCTACTACTTCAACGAGGGTATGTCTCGGCCAAAGCGATAGCCTATAGACTCATTCAATATTTTCTCCCGAGCTAATTCGTCGACCTCTTGTAATGTATATAGTTTTTTATTATTATGAAATTAAATAAAAGAGTTTTATACTCTCTATCTCGATCTATGTATCTAACATTACTCTTTTTTCACATTTTGTTTAAGATTAATGAAGTCTTTGCCCTCTGTGACGGTCTGACTTTTTTTCTATTCCCTATAACTATGGGTGAGAGTGTAAGGGATGTCCGCATGACTGTTTAGTCCTTCTTAATCCCATCCCTTGTAATTGTTTTCTTCCATCTTGCTTCTTTTTTCTCAACTTACTGATCTAGATGGCTCCAAAGTATTTTCAAGAACTTTTTGGAAGTGTTCTTGCAAAAAAGGGGTCTGCACTTTTCTGAGGGGCAAGTGTCCAGGATTCAACGGTCTTATGTCTTCCAGCCCTTTGTCAATCTTCGAGTCACCAGAGCTGGGGTCCATGCAGCTGATAATCTTGATGTGACCTAGTATTCTAAAAGGATCGATTCAAATGTGGTTTGTGGCTCCTTTTGTGCATAGAACTAAGGTCAACTTCTTACGCTTCAAGTGGGTCTGGGATGGCTATGCTAATTTTTTTTTGCGCCTGCGAATCAATCTGGTTGTGTTTGAAAACAAAATAAAGGATTGGAAGCTTTGCTTTCTAGTTGACTCTTGTATGGTTGGTTGAGGTATTTGTGTCGAGTCGGCCGTGTGTCCTTAGAAGAATGTTGATGCTCTATCTGGCCCCTTGAGAGAATTTGGTAAGAAGATTTAGGGCGTCATTCTGTCCCCCAAAACTTTGACCTGAATATTCTGAACAATCCTTCTACCAGCAGATACTTATTCTTATAGAATAGATTATGCGTTCGTCAGAGTTCACTCAGAGAAAGGATTTGCAAGAGTGTCGGTGGAGAGATTGTTTAACATTTTGGTAGAGACAAGACCCTCTCCGTAGTAAAAGAGAACTTTTATGGCCCAGATTGGTTGGGTAGATATGACAGACGGTGTTGGATAGGTCATTTGGCTAATACTCAATGACTGAATACAAGACCATACACCCCTTCCCGTTCGAAAGGCACCCTAGTTGGATGTGATCATGAAATTTTTGGTGGGCTTACCTCGGACAAAGCATAGTATGGATTGTGTCATGTTTGTAAAATTTCTCAATTAATTTTGGAGTTCTTTATGAGATAAGTTATATACGAGACTTCAATTCAGTTCAGTAGCTCACCCACCGACACAAGGGCAGACCAAAGTTGTGAAACACAGTTTAGAAAACTTTCTTAAATTTTGTATAGGAAAAAACATAAAGGAGTGGGATGATTCCTCCTTGGGTGGAGTTTGCCTATAATCGTTCTAAAAGTCAGTCCATAGGCCCTTTGAGATTGTTTGCGGGTGGAACTCTCTTACAGCTTTGGATTTAGTCCCACTACTGCTAGCTATGATTTTTAAGAAAGGAAATACGGTATGAATTCTGCATGGAAAGAAGTGATTTCCCGCTGGTTCATTTGAAAAGCTCAAGCTTATAGCTGATAGCCCATTCAAAATTGTTAAAAATAATTAGTGTCAATGCATATAAGATTGATCTACCACGAGACCACAATATTTCTATCATTTTTAATATAGCTAATTTATCACCATACTACAAGAACTTAAATATTTCCAGAGAGAAGGTGAAGCCTCTCCTACACGGGAGGGTGTTGTGGGGTTTCATGCGATACTGCGGTTCCACTACATCGAACCCCAGTTGTGAGAGTCTGACTCCGAAAGAAATTTTATTAAAATTTTATTTTTATATTATTTCATTTTTTTTCATCAAGTTTTCTTCCTTTATTTCTTATCATTTTGGTTGTTATCTATTTCTCTAACTTGTAATTAGGTATTTTCCATTATGGGACTTTGACATATGTTGTATCGAACTATTTGCATTTCAGTTTTTGAGTTTATGTACTTTGAAGAATTTTTTTTGTTTGCTACTCTCTAGAGTGTTTGACTGTATTCCTTTAGCAAGTGGTGTGACTGCAGTTTGCCCATAAAGAAGTGGTAGAACCCCCATGCCACCCTTTTCTCACTGTTCACCGTTCCACCCACTATTTTCAGCCAGACAACCGTCGAACACGCTTCTAACTATTGGTTATGGCTCAAAATCATAGTTTTCTCCCTTCCGTTTCACTGCCCAAACGCCATTCACGACGAAATTCAGCCTCCATCCACCCTCTTCTGTTACCCATCCTACAAATTCCCTAATGTCTTTTAGCGCTTTATCACACCTTCTAAAAGCCCTAGAGTTGTATCACTCTGAGCAAGAAACAACAATCATAACTTGAGTTATTTGGTTTTTTTGTTTGATAGATTTAAAGACTGCATATATTCAAATGAAATTATCAACAATTATAACTTGCAATAAATATGGCTCTCGTCTTGCAAAAAGTCTAAAAATTATTTTTTCTTCAAATTAGATAAATTATTTTTAAAAGAAGATGCCCTTGATTATAATTGACGGTAACCATGCCCGTCATAAGATGTTTGTTTTGAAATATTTGTCTTTAAGGTTTAAAGCTTGCTTTTAGAGAATAGCTCCTCTGATTGTAATATTTTGATAGTCGAACATACCATTAGGGATTTTTTTTGTTTGCCAAAATAAATATTAACTGGATAATGATAAGAATAAATCAAGGGCATTGATATGCCACAGCAAAAAGAGAAATACAATAGACAGGAAAAAATATAGAGATTTTATTTTGGTTACCTAGCATTAAGCCTGGTGAAAAATAGAAAAGTGGCTAATTTTCATCTCTTCCTGTATAAAGAAGGAAAAATATTTAATCCGCCAAAGATTCAAAACTTTGAATGCTACAATCAAAAATAAAATCTGTCGTGTTAAACAATCATCATGAGAAAAGGTAGAGGTGTTTAAAAAAACTACAGAGGATTTTCAATAATAATATGAACATTTGAAATAATCACTCCTAAGAGATTATCAGAGACAAAAACATCAGCCACTATTTTCTAAATATAATATGAACTTGGCATCAAATTTTGGGAACGCGCTTGAAAATATGAGGGGTCTTCCACCAAAAAGCATGGAGGATCAATATGTGCATTAGGTGAAACATCCTATGAATGAAATGAGGAGTTTTTAGCTAATAATAAGCATTTAAATACTCGGAGAATTTATACCTAAATATATGGCAAGAGAAGCAATATGAAGTAATGTTTCAAATTCCATAGGTCAGTCACTATCGAGAAATTTTCAAGATATCATGACCGACATCTTACTGCCAAGGACGCCATGGTTAGAAAAGGTTCAGTCCATATTCACTTCAGAGAGAGATGAACCAACATTGGGCTACTTTTTGGAGACTCTGTAAAGTACACTTGGCACAAAGTTTTGGTTCAATTAGCAAGCTACTCACAGAGGATTGGACAGATAGAGATGGTTAAGCGCAATTCGAAAACCTTTATCAGCTGTTTTATGGGATTGGGTATTCAACAGTGGAATCTAGGTGCTTCCACAAACTCAGTTGAAGACCCCCCAACCCAGAAAGATTACATCATTACTATTATGTGAGAAGCCATAATCCTCGACAAATGAGGTTAAAGCTCCCCTACCTCGGGAGACAAACACAGGCGTCTACCTTAGGCATGGGAAGCCTAGGCGCACCTGGACCGAACTGATCAAAGCTTTTGAGGAGTCGGCCAACCCTCTAAGCAAAGGAACTACCACCCAATTGGAATGGGGCCACTCCTAGTTCTCATTGGCATATATATTTTGCTTTTATTTGTTTAGGTTTTAAGTATTTGTTGTGATTGTTTCAAGATAGTCGATGGCGTCTCTCTTTTCTCTTCTAGGGTTGTATCAAAATGGTGCTCCAGGTGTATCTCATTCACAAGGTGGTGTTTATCCTTCCTGTAACATACCACATCCATCGTTGCATCATCTCCCTACATCCTTCACTTCTCCAACCTTGTTGTTGCCCTAGAAAAGCTGCCCCAGAACCACTGTCTATTGCAACCGATATCCTCCAACACACCATCCAACCATCCCAGCCACTTGCTCCCAATTCCATCCTTGTTGTCTCTTCTAATACAGTCATTTGGTGTTGTATTTTGTAACTTTCTCCCTCCCATACTTGTTGTCGCTCATCCAAAATAGCCACGTGTTGTGTTCTTCTCCCTACCCACCCACCACCAACTTCTGAACCACCTAGTCGACACCCCTCCACCTGGTATCCACCCTAGTCTAATGTTGTTTATCATGTTCTGTTACAATTTCATATTTCTGCTGTGTTTTGTTGTAATTTCCTATTTGAAGACGGCGATAATATGTTTTTTCCCTTGGTGTTTGGTTAAACCCTATATCACGTAGGCACAGTGATAAGGTCGAACGAATAACAAAAGAGAAGTTATAGTTAATCTACAAATTAGAGATCATAGAGGGGTATAAATATCGGAACTGATGTAAATATCTTATTAGTTAACTTCTTCAACTTGCATTAGTAAGGCTTGACAAATCAAAGAAGTTTTATAGAGCCAGCTCGGCCATCAGGCATGTTGAGTGGAAGCCTACACAGCATGACCATCTTTCCTCATGTTGTCAAAAAAGACCATTAACTCTTAAAACCCGACCATCTTTATCCAACTAAACCCTAAGCTAATGATAACTAATCAATTTTCACTTTTTTAATTCAACTTGTTGATGCTATACTAGCTTTAAAAATTGTTTGCTTGATTTTTAAAGCTTAATGACTCATTGAAGAGAATAAGCCTCGAGGATTTTGCTTGTCAAGCATTTGAGATTTGCATGGCTACTGACCCCTCTTTATAATATTAATCTAACCTTCTCTTCATTTGGGTAAATTTTGATTTGTAGGTAATTTGATTTAAAAGCTTAGAGAGCTGGGAAAAATATCAAACGGCCGCAGGAAGTCTAAAAGAACAATTTGTGAAGCTAAAAATACTGATTTTAGTGATCTTTATAAGAGATTAGACACTAAGGAGAGTGAAAAATATATGTACAAACTAACCAAATAAAGAAAAAAAAAAGTTAAGATTTAACCCAATTAAATTGTATTAAAGATGAAAATCAAAAAGTACTTTTCTTAGA
This sequence comes from Phalaenopsis equestris, assembly GCF_001263595.1. Lineage (NCBI taxonomy): Eukaryota > Viridiplantae > Streptophyta > Magnoliopsida > Asparagales > Orchidaceae > Phalaenopsis > Phalaenopsis equestris. Next base: position 2,889,340 of record NW_018164536.1, read on the forward strand.
AAAAAATATTCAACACGGGTGAGTGAGTTATTTTGATAAGTCTTTTAATGAAGTTTTTTAAAAATATGATTGACCTTAGTGATATTAATATCGTTATAATCATAAAACAATTCCTTTTTACCGTCGCATTAGTAAAAAAAGAAGTTGATGAGGCTTTAAAGAAAACCACAAGTGGAAACTCTGTAGGACCTGATGATATCCCAATTGAAGTGTGGAAATATTTAGAAGATTTGGGAATTTCTTGGCTTAATAAACTCTTTAATATTATTTTAAAAACTAAAAAAGATACTTGGGAGTCGAGGAAGAGTATTTTGGTCCCATTTTTAAGAATAGAGGGATGCACAAAAGTGTACAAATTATAGAGGAATTAAGTTGATGTGTCATACTTTAAAATTATGGGAGAGAGCAATTGAACATAGGTTAAGATGTATTACAAAGATTTCTCGTAATCAATTCGGGTTTATGTCGGGTAGGTCTACTTTGGAAGCTATAGATTTATTGAGAGGTTTGATGGAGAAGTTCAAAGATAATAAGGAGGATCTACATTTGATTTTTATTGATTTATAAAAAGCTTATGATAAGGTTCCAAGAGATATCCTTTGGAGAGTTCTTAAGAAGAAAGGTGTTGATATGACTTATATTCAAGCCATTAGTCATTAAGTATATATATATAAGAGTTGTTCGTGTTCAAACTGAAGGAGGATTGACCAAATATTTTCCTATTTCTGTTGGATTACATCAGGGATCGGCTTTAAGCCCATATCTTTTTGCTTTAGTTATGGATGGTCTTACTGGACATTTACAAGAGGATGTACCTTGGTATATGTTTTTTGTTTATAATATCCTTCTCGTGGATAAGACGAGAGAAAAAACCCAAGAAAAACTTGAATTATGGAGATCTACATTGGAGTCTAAAGGCCTTCATTTGAGTAGAACTAAAACTGAATACATGGAATGTAATTTTAGTAGTAGTAGCTCTAGTGACAGAAGTGTAGCTTTGGGTGATCAAATTCTTAAAAGGTGTGAACGATTTAGATATCTCGGGTCTGTTGTTCAAAGCGATGGTGATATAAATGGGGATGTTAATAGTAGAATTCAAGTTGGTTGGTTGAAGTGGAGGAAAGCTTTGAGTCTTTTGTGTGATAGAAAAGTACCGCTTAGACTGAAAGGAAAATTTTATAAGATGGTGGTGAGACCTTCAATGCTCTATGGCTACTAAGTTAAGTGTTGCTGATATGAGAATGATTAGGTGGATAGGTGGCTTTAACACTTAGAGACAAAATGCAAAATGAATATATCCGCAATAAGGTTGGTGTATTTCTAGTGATAGATAAAATTAGAGAAAGTCGTTTTAGATGGTCGGACACAAACATTGATTAGGAGAGTAGATATTTTAGATTTGACTTATGTTAAGAAAGGCTGAGGTAGACCTAGGAAGACTTGGGCTTATTGTATAAGAAATGATGTTAACTTATCAGAAAAAAATGAAAATATGACATTAAATAGGATGAAAATATGACATTATGACATTAAATAGGACGCAATGAAGAAAAAGGATTCATGTAGCCGACCCCACGTAGTGGGATTAAGGCTTTGTTGTTGTTGTTGTTGTTGTAGATAATTTGATTTATTTGACATGAGAGGTTATGTGGCACACACGTTATCAAGAAACCCTTCCAATTATGACTTGCACCTACTATGTCCATCATAGCAGTGAGTAGCTTCCACAAATTTATCTTGGCTTATTGGCATTAAATTGATGACCAAGTAGAACTCAACTAATGTTGTGGGTGTGGCAGATACAAGAATATAGCTCGAAAACTAAAGACTTGATTGCCTCTGTTTGACCTTGATGGTTACACATGCTGGCAGGCACATTAAGATGACAATAAATCTGCACTTATTACTGTGAATGTTCTTCAAATTGAACGAATCCAACGCTATACTTGTTGCCTACATTTTGGTGTTACAGATCCTCATCCTCTTGTTACAAGATTTTGTCCTATTGATATCTGCTAATCAATCTCTTATTGGCTACCAGCATTTAATCTCTACTTTGGTTACATGCTACAAGCTAAGATGCTACAAGCTTCCTATAAGTTTATTCTATTTAGTAGATTATATCATTGTCCAGGACTAACTAAACCGTTTAGTTAAGCAATTTATTGCATCTTAGTTAACTCCCTATTTTCAACATTTTCGGATCTGCATCTGCAACTCCCTTCTTTTTTGGGAAATCTAACTTCTATGCCATATTCACCAATCCTTTATTTATTATTATGAAAATCTTTACTTCATCTTGGAGTTACTTCCATAAATCCGTTGCAATAAAAAGAAGGAATTTTCCCTATTTTTTCAATTTAAAAAGGATCCAAGACCTACAAAATGCATTCATTACCAATTTTCTATTGGTGTCAGCTGATTTAAAATCTCCCATATTATTTATTTTCTTCTCGACCATCTCTTATGTCTTCATTGTTGCTTTGAAAGTGTGTGTTACTTATGTTCAGTCATAGTCATCAAAATCTATGTTTCTATTGAACACGTGAATTTCGAACATGTAACTCATGATTCTTATCTAATATTAAGTTCTAGCAATAACTCATTGGCCCTTGCATCTGGCTTAACTTCTATATAAGTTAGCATAGTCACTCGTTTTGGATTAGTAATTTGCCTCAAAAATTTTGCATATTTCTCCCATGTCTGTAAAATGTCCAAAACAGCATAGAAACTACTACTATGAGATTGAATGATTACCATTTCCATTAATGCTATTTATTTTTTAGCAAAATCAACAACAGTAAAACCACAATTTAGAACAAGGACTGTAGGTCAAATTTGGCTTAAGGTACCACTTACAATGATAAAAGCATAGAGACCAAACATAAGAGGCATTAATAGCAGGAACAAAAAAAGGTAGATGTTTTTGGAATTGCACGTACCAAGGACGGCTTTGTAGTCCTATTCCAAAATGAGTGGTAAAATGGCAATTTATTTAACTGTTCAGTAGCAGCTGCAACAAGGCGAGGCTCATTTCCACCTACAAATAACGATGTAAGCAGAATACTGTCGATTCTTAAGTTCGATCATTTAAGGTAAATTACGGTTGACAAGTGTAATAGCAATTAAAGTTCTGCAATTTGAATTGACAGCTAAAATCACAAAAATAACTAAAATATAAGCTCAATATTTATAATAAAAAAGGCAACATTTAATTTATAAAATCGGGTCAAAAGATGAGTAAACAAGTCAATTCATTGCCTAGTTGAGGACCACTGACATGGAGCATAACATTATGCCACTTTAGGATAATCAACTTACTTTTTCACTCAATTTGATTGAGAAATCCCAAATTATTCCCTTCTAGGATTAGATCACAGGGATAGCTATGACTGAAGCTTTCACAATGGGAAAGTAGGATATTTTCTCGATCAACCAGCCTACGGACTCACAATAGAATTGTTCCTATTGACTTTGAGATTGTCCCCACAAAGATACCGTGATTTCAGGATTTGTGTCATGGATTCTTGAGATCCATGTTTGTGTTAGTTTCCTCCTAGAGGAATTCGACGGCTATACACATGGAATGTTCTTCTTAAGGATTTATATTTGATATTGGAGATACTCTTCATTCCCCACATACCTTCTTGAATCTAGGGTTCCTTCACTCTTGTGTCTATGACTTCTAACGGATTAGCAGCTTTAGCATTTCTAGCATTTCACGGAAGAATGACGGAAGAATGAAAAAAAAAAAAAAATTGTGCAAGATATTCCAACTTATGGATTTCTTCTTTTAAGTTTGAGTCCACATATGAATTAGAAAACGGCTAGTTAGTGCTCCTGAAGTGTACACCACAATGAACTATTTTCTGATTGATCAGAGCCTATCTTCTCTACCATGAATGCAGACTTGATCAAACGTGCAGTGCTGAGATTGGTGGGCATGAATTTTAGGGACCAGGTATTTGATGAGTCAAGAATTTTGCTCTTTGGAGAACCAATATATGCGGTGTTTTGGTCCAACAAGGCCTTGAGAAGGCACTCATGATGTGTTCAAAAATGATGATTTTGAGTGAAGAAGAAAAGGCAAATATAAATGAAAGAGAACTTCCAATGATCTAGTTGCACTTGATAGATAAAGTCTTGATGGAGGTCCTGGAGGAATCCAGCACTAAAGGTTAAAGCTCAAATTAGAATCATTGTTCAACACCCAAAACCTCTCTAACAAATGCATTCACATGCACCAAGATACGCCATCAATGGCATATGCACTAGTTTAGTTCAATTATATATGATTAAAAAAATAAAGCTCATCAAATTTCAATTTCCTTGTGATTATTCAATTTGTTCAATTTCTTGACACTTAAGAGCAAAAATGAGAAGAAACTATTATTGTCAAAAGATGTAACCTCTAAGCGCAATAAAACTAAGCAGTGTGAGGGATCATTCAAAAGGTGACCAATGGAAAAATCAAGAATGTGCCTATCTCTAGAGTCCTAGATACAAGTCTAATAAAAAGAGCAAGCCTTGTTTTTATTATAAGAAACAATGGCACATTAAAAGAGATTTTATGGCATTGAAGAAAAGAGAGTAGTAAATAAATGACAACTGTTAAGGGGACATGACAGCAAGTACAAGAATGAATGGTATAGATTTTGGTCTATTTGTCACTAAAGATTACGGGTGTAATGATTAATAGTGCTTAGCATGCTCTATATATATATATATATATATATATATATATATATATATGCTTTGTCCTATATAAGAATGGCGTCGTCTTCCTAGCTTGGTTCTACTAGGGTTCCGCCCAATGGCGAACCCTAGCAACAGTTACGGCTTCGTTGTTTCCTCTCGGCGTCTTCGCGCTCGATTCCGTTCGTCTCCCCCGCTTCTTCTCTGGCTCTGAGTCGAGGCTCGTCTCCCGTCTCCCGGTCTCGCAAGCTTTCCAGGCTCGGGATTTCCAGGCTTTGTGGCTCCTCTGCAGCCCGTCTCGCGGGTACCGCTGGCATGTTTTGCTGCTCAATCTCGCGGGTTCTGCTCGCGATTTTTGCAATCTCTGTGCTCGTCCCATCTCAAAGCTTCCTCCCCTTTCTTAACTTCGGCTATTTCGACACGATTTTTTCCTCACCTGCTTTCTTCTCTGAGCGTCGCACCTATCTTTGAGGATGGCTTCGGGCAAATCGTATGCATCTGCCCTTGCCAGTGTCCATGCCACAGGCACATCAAAATCGTCATTTTTTCCTCCTTCATTTGAGTGGGGGAAGAACATCAATAAACCTGGTAGGAAGAATAGGAAGTCTGTCATCTTTTTTACAAAAGCTGAAGGAAGTCAATTTGCTTCCTCCTGTCGTCTAAATTTGGTTAGGAAATTTCTATATGGTCATCCAAAAATGGAGCTCATTCGCAAAGAATTTGAACTTATGCACCTTGTTGGAGAATGGAAAATTGGACTATTAGATGGGAGACAAATTATTATTCAAATTAATAATGAAGATGACTACATACGCTTATTTGCTAGAAGGATAATATGGATTGATAATAGAGCAATGAAAACTTTAAAATGGTCTGTGGATTTTGACCCACAGACAGAACCGTCAATCATTCCAAATTGGATTCATCTCCCTGGTCTGAATTTTCATTATTTTTCTCAAAAAGAATTGTACTCTATTGCCTCAGCTTATGGGAAGCCACTCAAAACGAACATTCCTACTTTTAATCTGTCTCGTCCTTCTGAAGTCAGAGTACTTGTTGAAAGAGACATCACTTCACCCGCTTCTGAGAAAATCTGGCTGAGTACACAACACCATGGATATTAGCATAAGGTAGAGATTGAACCTTATTCGTCATATTGTCTGAACTGTCGTATGTTCGAACACTCCAGTTCTCAATGTCATCATCCACACCCCCAACTCAGACCAACAAAACAAACTGCTCTACTAGAGGTTGTGATTCCATCTCCTCCTGATCAGCTCCCAGTTTTTGACACTATTGATCATCAGAAAGATATCCCGGACGACGTCATTATCCCCGCAGGCAATATGACAACTATTCAGTCCCCAGTTGTAGCTCCCTCGTCTTTGGAACCTACTATCGTGGGGGAGAGAGAGTTTCTTCATACCTCACCTGCCCTAGAACCTATCACTGATAATACGGGTGGAAATACTTCTACTGCTTTACTGTCGTCTCATAAGGTCCATAAAGAAGTTAATATTACTCAGGCCCATGGGGATCAAGACGTGCAACGACTTACACATGTCTGATCAAATTTGGAATCTACTGATTAGATAAGTCAATCATCAAATGAGGAATGACAGACCTACATTTCCAGGAGGAAGAAGATGAATGAAGATATACTTGAGCTCACGATTCTGATGGAAGATACTTTGGTTACTATGGGCAATGAAACTCACCTTACTAATTTGTTTGTCGGCTCACTTCCAAGAACTAGAGGCGGGAGGACTAAAGCGGGATGTCCCTAACACTTTTGTGCCTTTTTGTGACTTTTTGGTTTTTTACATTTATGTATTTTTGTTTTATTTGAGTTTTGTGTGCGTTGTATTATATGAGTTGACTTTCTTTTAGGCTCTCTCATACAACATTTATGTATCTTTTCCGTATTAATATATTTTCCCTCGGGATTTTTCTAATATATATATATA
>NW_018164536.1:2909182-2917849 GCF_001263595.1 Phalaenopsis equestris
TATATATATATATATATATATATATATATATATATATATATATGTGTATATATATATTTATTATTTTTTTTTTTTTGTGTTAAAAAATTCTCAATGACAAAAAAATCTTATGTTTTAACTCAATATAATTTTTCAACATATACAGATAGAGGTTTAAAAGACAAACATATTTTTCTAATAGAAAAAACCCTGGAAAGGGAAAAAAATCATAGGGTCTAGCCCACTTAAAGTAGTCCACTAAGAAATTGGAAGTACAGAGATTCACTTTTCTCTTGTATTACAAATATGGGATTATAAGATGATGTTGGTGCCAACAATAGCAATAGTTAGCTATAAAAGCTGTAGTTGGTTGATATAATGGTCATAGTTAACCTTAACAAATTATTAGTGGTGGTCGGCGGCGATCTTTGATGACCGGTGGTGAACTTCTATGGTTGGTGTTGAACTTTGGTGATCAGCAACAACAGCCAAGATTTCAAATCTTCCTCCCCCCTTCAAGTGAAGAATGGGAGTTCATTTATAGTTATTGAGAGGGGCTTTTGGTAAAATTAGTCAAACTCTCAAAACACTTTATCGGACGGTCTATATTAGTTCCCTTGATCTGATGTAGTTCTTTCAACATTTTAATGCCTTAACAACATCAAAATTGAATGATTTTACTTTCATTAGATTACTTTAGTCGAGCCACTTAATTTAACTACAAGCATACCAAATTTTGAAATCGTTTGTCCTTCCAATTGAAACATCAAAGTTTATTACTATATTTTAAATGTTTGATCTGGGCTTATTTGGATTTGGATTGGAAAACTTTTTGGATCAATGGGTTTGTCTTATCGAAATGATCATTTTGACTATAAACTTTCAAAATTGGGGAATGAATGATCATTAATTTAATTTAGAATACTTCTAGCTCAAAACGCATCGAGATTCGTTTCTAATGATAAAAATTTATTGATAACACATCAATTATCTCCTTATTTTCGGATGTTGATGTTTGTGTCATTCAAAAAAATAAGTCATTGAAAAATTTTCCATCATAATTTTATATATTCTTGAAATTTGAATGCTGATCGGAATGAGAATCTTTAACATTTTAAATTATTCAAATTTACTCATAGATGTTTTATGAAGTTTTGAAAATGTAAAAATCGAGTCCAAAATATAAAAAATAATGAAATAGATACTTTCTGGAAAAAATGACTTGATCGTGTTGTTTTTATCACTACTACTGAAGGTGTAGTCATTTGGGCGCAAGTATATGCATGCACAGTGCATATTTACATGTGTGCGAGCAAATGAGCACAATAGTGTGCCTCAGAAAATAACGGGGTCTGCAGACAAGTACGAGCACAATGTAGCGGTGTACGTAGAAGCACACAAGGGTCCAATGTGCACTCGCACGCAGGCAAAAGGCTTTGAAAACCATTCCCCGCACCGAACAATTTCACATAAATGATGCCAAACTATTGCATGCTAGAAAATTCTCAATGGCAGAGAAATTTTATGTCTGAACTCAGTATAGTTATCCAGCACATACACAGATAAAGATATAAGAAAACTAGTTTTTTTACGTGAAAAAAAATCATGGAGTCTGGCCAATTCAAATTAATTTACTAGAAAATTCAAAATAAAGAGGTTCACAATTCTCTTGTATTTGAAAAGATGATATTATAAGATGATGTTGGTGACTACAATAACAATAATTGGCTACAAAAGTTATAGTTAGTTGTTATGATGGTCGTAGTTGGTTATAATAAATTACGGATGGCGATCCATGGTGGCCTTTGGAGACTGGCAGTAAATATTGATGGTCGGCGACGAACTTTCGAGACTTCAAGCATTAAGTTTTAGTAGTAAGATCACTCTCTTCTCTTCCTCCCCACTTCAAGTAAAGAATAAAATTTTATTTATAGTTATTGAGAGATACATTTTGGTAAAATTGGTGGTCAATCTCCCAAAAAATTCCATTGGACGATCCACATTAATCCCCTTGATCAAATATAATTATTTCAACGATTAAATAGCTTAACAAGATCAAAATCAAATGATCTTAGACTTGTTGGATTCCTTTCATTGAGCCGCTCAATTTGACTATAAACATATCAAATTTTAAAATCATTTGACCTTCCAATTGATGCATCAAAACAATTAACTATACTTTAAGTATTTGATCGGGCTTATTTGGACTCGAATTGAATCACTTTTGGTATCAATGGACTTGTTTTAACGAGACAGTCAATTTGACTATAAACTTATTAAAATCGGGGGATGGTCATGAATTTGAATTTAGAATATTTCTTACTCAAAAAGTATCGAAATTTGTGTCTGATGATAAATAAGAGTTTTTATATGAGAAATGTTGGTGTGTGTTCAATTGTAGAAATTGACAATTTTTGTTTTAGAATAGAAGATGGTGTGACAGGATTGATTGAGGAGGAATACCGATCTAAGAATAATTCTTGTCCTTATATGCACTATATAATGAAAGGTATATATTTTTCTAGTGGTTGATTAAATATTCAACATTTGCGTGTGTTATATTGTTATCATTAGAATCAAAAAAAAAATTTACATTTTTGTTGGGAGGCACAACTTTAAAAGTTGCCTCGGATGTTTCTTACCGGAGTTTGAACATCACATTTTTAGGGAAGCAAAGAAGAATTAGCTTCTTGATTGTCAAAAAAGTTACAAAACAAGTTCAAATATGTGACAATGGGCTGATTAACTGAATCAACATTGCATTGCACAATATCTTCTAATGTCAGGTAGTACCATTAATACATTCAAAGTGAGAAATGCACATCAACGGTGCAAAATTTTAATGTGAATGTTCGTTTAAGTTCAGTGATAACATTTTAGTGTGAAATATGCATGCTACAATGCCCTTGCAAATGTTTGATTCAGGCAACATTTTGATTTGATGAGAATAATGTTGAACTCTTAGGGCTTTGAGAGCTTAGAGTGCTCAATTTTAAGAAAGAAGACCAAGATCTGATTTTGCCATAATATTGACTACATAAGAAAATATGTTGAGCTCGGCTTATTTGATTGATGATTCTAAGATTATTCCCTTCCAAGATTAGATCGCAATGAACATCAACGCTAAAAGCTTTGAGATTTACAAATAAGGATATTTCTTTGATCTACTTGCTCAAGGATTCGCACTTGCTACATCAAGAATTTTGTTTATTGATACAGGGATTTAGGGTAGGAAAGAATCCCAATACTGGGAACTATGCCAAAAGTCAGGTGGCAATAGGACGTGGAGGTATTGATGGCATGGATACTTGAGATCCGTGCATGCATGACTTTACTTTGAAATAGATGGTTCCCTTGCTGCAATAGCTGAAGCTATAACTCTACCAATCATGCAGCTCAAATGCTTTTATTGTGGCCCCGCTAACCATCTCCTACAAAGAGAGGCTGAGAATGCGGCTCCATCCACCTCCACCACTGCACAATTGTAGAATCCAAGAGAGAGAGAGAGAGAGAGACTATGATGGGCAAAACTTAATTTAGGAAGCCAAAGAATACAACTCCACAAATTTATACAACAATTAGCAAATAAAGGTTTCAGAACAGTAGAGCCGCACAAAATAAATATAATTCTAAGCACAAAAATTCGTTTCCACTATGGCCTTGCATTACTTCACTAACTGACATACGTTCCAGGTTTTGCCTTCTTGAGATGAAGCCTCTTCATACCAGCCTTGTTTCTTGCACCTCACGTATGAACAAAAACAGCATATAAATCAATCATTGGGAACTATTTGTTTTATAGACGAATATAGAAAACAACAAAGCTACATAGAAGAAATTTCAAGAAAGAAACGCTGTAAATTAGCAAATTATTTTTGCAGTAGAAAATCTTTCAAGCTCATCAAAAAGTAATAACTAGAAAATTGTGAAGACTCAATGATGTTATTGTTGATTCATAATAACAATGACGAAGGAAATGAAAAGTAGCTCATAATCTTAATAAAGATAAATATATACATATTTTTAATACCTAATGCAGTGCACCATAATCCAGCAAGAGCATCAAGATATTTTTTCCCATCAATGTCATAAACATAAGAACCCTGCAATTCACATCAAATTATATATGTAATAAAATGGATTGTACCATAGAGAAAAGTTCCTAGTTTACAACTACATAGCCAAATGTAATAATAAAAAGACAAAATTTTACATAAGTGCACGGATAAAGTGCCTAAGACTGCTTTCATTGGTCTAGCAGAGCTAAAAGATGAAAGGAATTTTCAACTACAAAGTCGATTGCAATAGGGTCCAAACGTTGAAAAAAAAAAACAGAATAAAAACTAAAATTCTTCATTGTAGGTCACTTGCATGTGCCTACCCTCCCACCACATCAAGTGACGTAAAGGTCGCACTTGGAAGGTGTTTGCTACAGCATGATCACAGCTCGCCTATGTATCTCAGTTGTTGACCTTCATGTATTTACTGCAATGCGACACGATCTAACACGGTGTCAAAGATGGACAATGAATTATGGATGGGAAATTAAGCAAATTAGAGTCAAAATCTCTCGATTGCAGTATGTGAAGCACTGGCACCCCAAAACAGGTGCCATAAACTTGCAGAGCACATTTTGAACACGGGCATTGCTCTAACACGGGCCGATACGTATCTGACAGAATTCAAAATGTGTTGAACCCTTACCTTGAGTTCGGCATTGCTTGATACTGCTCAACACAGCATCAAGCAGGAGCGGGACACGGGAGCAAAAACATGTGCTCATCTTAGCTCTTGGTAGAAGTAGAAGGTCAAGTGGCAACTCAAAATAAAAGCTGCAACGTTCTTGAACAATCCTCAGTATCTCATCAGTATTCTTGAGCAGTCCTCATCATCGAAGCCCTACATCAAAGCAAAAAAGTTGCAAGCCACTTCCACTATGAGCGGCCCTAATCAAAGTGAGTCCGTTGTCAAGCGACATTGATCGAAGCGAGTCCGTTGTCAAGCGGCCCGAGCAAAGCAATTACGTCATTGACGCAGTCCAGAGGTTCTTTCCCACCTCTTCGATCGTCCAACCAAGTGATGACTCAAGCCCTTATAAAAAATAAATAACTCTCAAGAGCTGAAGGTTTGTTTTTTTATATAATTTGTTTTAGCTAATTTCTTTACTAATTGAATTTTTTTTATTCTTCATGATTGAGTATACTCTCAGCTAAGATTTTGAGTACTTTGAAATCTCCTTATGATCTTTTTAATGAATTTATTAAACTTTTAGATCTTATTGACCTTCATATTAAAGGGTTAGCGTTATATTTGGTCCAATCACACAGATAATGATATTTTGGCTGAATCGAACTGTTTTCTTAATGATTGTATATATTTTTTTGTAATATCTTTAAGTGAAAAATATTAAAAATATATATTTATATTAATAATTCCTTAAATATAAGAAAATATGTTCATATCATTTCGTATCCTACCTTTTGCAATTATTTCATGTCATCATATTATGTCATATTGTGTCTTGTCGTGTCGTGTCGTGTTTGTACTTCATAGGTTGCAGTCAAATATGCCCAAACAATGCCCATTCTCAAAATAGACTTCAGCATTATGTCTGAAGTATCAAAATCTCCTGAAGGAGACCTTCTGTAATTAATTCAATAAATTATGACGAAAATGATAGTCTACAAACCCAACATTGTATGAGTCCAACCTAAATAACCCTAATCATCATCGAAATTGCTTAAATTACATATATTCAAAAATTAAACTCCACTAATGCGTACAGGCATTAAAATCATCAAGGGAGGGCCCCTGGATTGATTCAATAAATCATGACGATGGCAGCAAACGACATCACACAATTTTGAGAGAAAGCATAGCACTCCTGATAATGCCCTCAAAATGGGAGTGACGTCAAATGCTACCAAATTTTCTAGTGAAATAACTTGCATAAAACATCTTCAAATTAACCTACTGAACATGACTTCGACTAAATGATGGAACAAAATGTAAAATAAAATAAAAAATGAAGATTTAAAAATATCATGTAAGAAGCATTGAATAGAAATGGAACACTTACAAGGACCTACAGTGGATTAACTACTCGACGACGAGCATGAACAAAAACGAACATTTGACCATTCTTATATTGAACAAATAAAAAAAACAAAAACAAAAATGCAACAATCATTGAACTTTCAGAATTTGGTTGCCATATATGAACAAAAATAAATATGATAGAAAAAAGTTGAGCAAGACTTACAAGCCCGCTAATGAGCATGAAAAAGTCTCTCACGAGATTTAAGAATGATAAGAAGTATGATTTAAAATTACACCTAAAGACGATTAAATAGAACATCTGTCCAATGGAGAAGGAATGTCACTATAGGGTTCAACTTTAACGCTCAAATAAATGCCAAATGCAAGTAAAATATAATGTTTAAAGCAAATAACAAGATTCTAAAATGCCTCATATGTGACTACATCTACAACATATACAAACATGAGAATATAATCCATTTTTATCAACAATCTAAAATAAGGCTTTGCATGCATTAGGATGTTAACACAAATAATAAAATATAAATAACTTAAAGTCTTGTGTATGTGTTCTAAGGCATGCTTTAATTGAAGTGCATTATCTCAAAAAACATGCAAGTTGTCTTGAAAAACATAAGCAAACTTTCTAAACTATACTGAAGGTTTTTGAGTTCAAGTATGTTTTTATGTTCCCTGATCAACACGTTGAATGCCCAAACATGCAGTCTAAGAATACTACATGGCCAAAAGATAAATTTGAACTCAAATTACTTCTATTTTGAGAAGTGAGTAAATCTTTTGAAAGAATTATAATTACTTCGAAAATATAACTCTCATTTTTCAAAAACCAAATTCAAATTCGGCAAGTTAGACATGTTCTTAAGAAAATCATCTTGTCTATAAGACAAAACCATAAGGCCTACTTGCCCATTATGGCATTTCTCTTTATAAAAAAAGAGTTAATATGACAGATACTTTGAAAATATTCAAGTAATAAACTTCAATCAAATTGTAGATGTACATAATGTATTTATCTTGATGATGGTTGCATTGCAAAAAATCTCAACAGAAAGAATATCTATTTTTAAAAACTCTAAAATTTAAGTATAAACCTTTCAAAAAATCATATAAATTTAAGAATATTTAAGTGAAATTCTATCAAATAAAACGAACCATCTACCCATCAAGAGTAACAAATGTAAGATTAATCTAAACTCATAAAGAATAAATATCATATTAAGTGTTCTCCTATAATCACTTTCAAAAGGTTCATGCAAAAAGGGAATTGGCCGATGTCCTGTATTTACATGATTTTGCTGCAAAATAGTAAGAAAAAAAACAAAATTTATGGTAAAAGCTCCATGTCCAGATAGTTCAAAAAAAATTACATCATTATAATACGATCACGATTGAATTAATGCTAACGATAATTAAGAATAATATCTTTCTATAAAATTTCAATATGATTTATTGTGAAGTATAAATGCATTTAGAATTTCGTCATATTGTTGAATATATGTAAAATGTGCATGAATGTCATTTTGAATTGATGCTGACAATAATTATGATTTTTTTATTAACATGTTAAGCATGTTCATGAAATATATTTGCTTGTAAGAATTTGTTACATGTGATTTATGCATATGATTTATGATTTATCTATAATGCATGCTTTAAATAGGAATTATGATTTTAAGAATGTCGTCAATGTTGTGCTAGGTTGCTAGTACATGAATGTTAATAATTACATATGATAGGGAAAAATTCTCAACTTCTAGTAGTCACATTGAGACATAAATTTGAGAAATATTTGTATCAGACGGCGATGGAAAGTAGAGAACTTTTGGAATCAAAAGAGGACTATTGATAATTGTTATGTTGGGAAGGGCTCAACTTTCATCAATAATTAGTTAGCATCCGGGTTCGGTGACGACCCAATGATGTGAAATGATATGAAAATAGTCATATCTTATACAATTACGAATGACATTCCCATAATTACAATGATTGATTTTGAAATTCTTATGGATATTCCTATGATTGCACATAAATGAATGAAACGTGTTTATACAAATGTCATAATTTATTGCATTTCATGTCTTCATTTAGATATTTTACATGATTAAAGCATATTGTGATATGTTTTATTACCTGCATATGAGCTACCTATGATCATGCACGTTGCTTCTTTTTCATCTATAAAATCTTATTTTAGACTTGATTATTTTGTCGAACCTATTGTAGCTCACTCATATATTGTTAACTTTTAGGAAGAGGTGATGAGTAGTAGTCGGGGTATCCAGGTGTGAGATTGTACAGCTTTTGCATTTTAGTTTTGGAGATTGTACAGACATTTAAGTACGCACCTTTATTATTTTGGATTTAACAGCTCTTTATATATATTTTAATGATATGATTTTCCACGCTTCAAAATATATGTGAAAGTGAATGAATCATAAATTAATCGTGTAAGTTTGTGACGATTGAGCTAGACTGCTTTTTAACCCACTGGCTCTTGGTTGTCTAAGTAAAGGTGCTATTGAGAATTTGGACTAAGTCGTCTGCCTTCATAAAAGGAGGGTCAGTTGAGGTGTGAAAAATAGTGGTATCCAAACATAATTATTGGATGAAACGAATGATGAAAGAGTG
>NW_018164536.1:2917859-2927907 GCF_001263595.1 Phalaenopsis equestris
TAGATTTAGAGTAAGTAAGAACGAGATTAAAATATGAATTGATTTATATAAACTTACAAGTTAACTGGTTTTGGGCGAGTAACCCATATGAATTAAGGTATAATGCATGCATTGCATGATTACTCTATTGCAAATTGCATTTAATAACAACTTGTGCCAATACAGATAAATAAGCTTGAAGTAATACCTGAAGGAACAAAGAGAGCCTTCTAGGCTAACTGTAGAGCAAGAAAGGCAATCTGAAAAATGAATTGAACATAAATGATATGCAAAATAGGGCAAATGTAGTAACTAGAGCCATTGAGTTACCGGGCATTGTTCAGATGATATCACAAGTGGTTGATAAAATGACTGTTATTGAAAGATTTTCTACCATCACAAGATTCAAATTTGAACATGATACTGAAGTTGATCAGCACTTGAAGATATTTTAGACATTCAAGCCACCTGCATTTAAAGGTGTTGCTGAAGAATGACTATTAAAGATCGGAACGATTCTGGATGCATGATTTGTCTGGAGAATAAGAGAGTGGTGCTAGCCCCTTTCATGTTGAACGCCGCTTAGAAGGAGACAAGCACGGCACAGAGAGAAATTTCACTTGATATCTCTTCCACAGATTTAGTAAGATGATTTTGTCAAAATTTTCAAAGATTGGTTTATTTTGTCTTCATTCAGCATAGCATTGCGAAATAAATTTCTTAATCTAACTCAGAGGTCCAAGACAATTATGCAATATGAGGAAGAATTCACTTCTCTTTCCGGTTAGTGCTCGGAAAGAAAAATATCATCAATTTTTGTGCAGTCTTCAAGGTCAATTGAGAGACCACTTATAAAATCACTAACTTCTCAGTGCTAGTTGAAAGGGTCAGAAGAATCAAAAATGAGTTGAACTTTTCCAACCGCTGATGACTGCCACAAGTAAACAAGAAAAAAAATTTGTCAAGGGAGAAGACCCACATAGAGCAAGAAAGTTAAATCAGAAGTTAAGCAAAAGCAGACAATCAGGCCAATCTGCGAGAACTATGGAGAAAAGCATTTTGGGCAGTGTTTGATGGGTTCAGGAAAGTATTACAGATGTGGATAGTCCGAGCATCTTCAGATGAACTGTCCATAGAAAAATAAAAGAGATAGAAAAGTTGACAATTAAAGAATAGGGGCAGCGCAGAAACTTTGCAAATCTCAATTTTTGAAAAAGCCTTCAAATCAAGTCATGGGTGAAAGTTTGGAGCGTCGAAAGGAGCCACTAGTGCAGGTCAGAGTTTTTGCATTTACCCCTCGGGAAGCTAAAGAATGAAGAAATTGTACAGGTATGTTATTGATTTTAAATCAGTTTGGCATTGTTTTATTGGATTCAGGTGCATCGCATTTCTTTTTCTTTTTTGAAGAGTTTGTTGTCGATTTATATGTTGATATCATGCAATTTACTCCTACCTTGAATGTTATCATACTTTTGAAAAGTGATTTCTATGCGAAGAGTAAATGTTTTGTGCATACTAATATTTCAGATAGAAATTTGCTAACATATCACACTAATTCGGACTTTTGATGTTATATTGCGAATGGACTGGTTAGGAAAGAATTTTGCCACAATTAAATGCTAGAAAATGTGAGTTAACTTTAATTTTTCTAGTAGGAAGTCATTTTTTTTTCATGTGATAAGAATACATAATTTTCTTCATTAGTGCAATGAAAATTGAAAAGTATTTGTGAAGTAGTAAACTAGTATTTTTAGCAAAATTAGAAGTTTTGAATAAAGATGTACATGAATTAAAGAATAACCCAATTGTTGCAGAATTTCCTGATGTATTTCCTAACAAATTATCAGGACTACTATTAGAAAGAAAAGTTGAGTTTGGCATTGATGTGAATCTCGAGGCACCTATGATTTTCAAATCTCCTTATAAGATGGCTCCAAAGGAATTGCAATAACTGATAGATAAGGGTTTTATCGAGTTGAGTAACTCATTTTTTAGTGCTCATAAATTATTTGTCAAAAAGGAATATTGATTTATGTGATTATACGTTGATTATAGAGATTTTAACAATGTGGCAATAAAAAATAAATATCATTTGTCCATTATTGATGATTTGTTTAATCAGTTAGAGGGCCCTGTTGTGTTTTTCGGGATTCATCTAAGAACGGAATATCATCCAGTCAAAGTCAAAGAGGCGCAAATAACCAAATTTTTGTCTAAGTATGATCCTTAAGAATTCTTAGTTCTATCTTTTGGCTCGAGAAATGCTGATCTGATTTTTATGTACCTAATGAATCAATATTCAAATGCTATGTGGATCAGTTTGTCATTATCTTTATTGATGATATTCTGATCTACTCAAAAATTGATGATAATTATGTTACACAGCTGAGAATAACATAAGAGCTGCTGAGCCATAATCAACTATTTGTAAGTTCTCGAAATGTGAATTCTGATTGAAGACCAATGCATTTTTGGGGCACATCAACAGTGGGCAGGGTATATCAGTAGATCCTCGGACGGTGAAAGCAGTTGAGGAATAGTTGGCACCAAAGAATGTTATAGTGGTACTTAATTTTTTTTAGTTTTATTGGATATTACAGGAGGTTTGTTAAAGGAATTTCATAAATAATTATGTCGTTGTCCAAATTGATGAGAAAAAATGTTAAATTTGAGAGGACTGAAGAATGTGAGCACTTTTTTTAAGATTGAAGGAACACCTAACTACTGCATCAGTATTAGTTATTCCAATTGGAATAGAGAGTTTCCAAATTTACAATGGCGCGTCATTATGAAGTTTGGAATGTGTTTTAATGTTAGAGTCGTAAATACACTTATAGTGTAAGTTAGATTATTACTCGTGAGCTAGAATTGATTAAAGAGATTGATGTCTTGCAGTTGAAAGTCAGAAGACTGTGTGATTTGTGATGTCTACATCAGTTAGTGGTGCAACCAACTTTGATAGATAAAATTCAAGTAGCTCAGAGAGTTAACAATGAATATATGAAACTCCATTCAATCACAAAAGGGCCTGATAAGCCTACTGACGAATATTGCATTATCAGAAATGAGTTGGGTACTTATTGATTCTGATTTGAGGCTAGAAATCTTACATGTCCACCATTCTGGGCACACAATTCATCAAGATATTCAGGGAGGTTTTGGCACGCATTTACATTTTAGCACGACATTCAGCCTACAAATTGACGGTCAAAAAAGATAATTCAGCTATTAGAAGATCTATTAAAGCTTTTTGTTCTTGACTTTGGATGCAATTGAGAATATCACATCCCAATCATTGAATTCTCCTACAATAATAGTCATCAATTCAGCATCAAAATGGCACTCTATGAAGTACTATATGATATAAAGTTAATAACTCCATTACGTTGAGTTGAAGTGGGAGAACGTCAACTAGTAGGTCTTGGATAGTTTGATAAAGCTACAAAGAAAATCATGTTAATTGAATACAGATTGAAAGCTATTTAGGAACAACACCAAAAAGATTATGACTCAAGGCGCGGAGCAACAGAGTTTGAAATCAATGCTTTTGCGTTTTCAATGAAAGATACAGCTAGATTTAGTCAAGAAAGCAAGTTGAATCCAAGATATATTAGTCATTTTGAAATCATAGAAAGGATTGGTCCAGTTGCTTATAGATTAGCTTTACTTGTGATATGTTAGACATTCAAGATATGTTTTACATTTTAATGTTGAGAAAATGAATTTCAAATGCAGACAAATGAATTTCACATAGAGGTATAGAAGTACATAATAATTTAACATACATTGAAGAACCTAAATGACTTTTAAAAACCGAAGTTAAAATGTTGAGGAATGGACAAACTCCTTCTGTTAAAATAAAATATAAACACTAGACTGAAAAGTAAGGTACATGAGAAAATAAATAAAAAAATACAACATAATATCTTTTTATTCTTAAGTAAAAATGAAAATTTCAGCAAGAAATTTTTTTATAATGAGAGAAGTATTGTAATACCCAATTTTTGACAAGTTCGGGTAAAATTTGATAATTTTAAAATATACGACAATTTTCACACTCCCCAAAATCTAACTGAAACAATTTTATAAAATTTTCCATCTTGAATCTATCAATTTGAGAAATAGCACTATGTATGAATTGTAAGTGTATAGGAAGATATGAAATTTTGAAATAACTACTTAACAAATACCTTAATTAAACATAATTAATCTTCTAGACCTCTCAGCCGTAATGTAGCAATCTCGTAGCCGCACTTTACTCTACATGCAACGGCTAGATCCAATCGTAAGTCTGAGAATTGTTTGAATCACATTAAATGTCGCATTTCTCCTATTTCCCCTCCCAATACTTCGGTTTCGCACGCCTCCAGGGATTTACGATTGTGGCATTGTAGCACACACGATCCATGCAAACGACAAAGAGCCACAACTCATGACTGGGAGCTCTAAAAGAAAAACATTAAGTAGAAACATCTCCTTAACGATGTTTGAGACATTCATTTTCTTTCCTAAGTTTCCTTTTTCACATTTGCTATAAAGTGAGGCATTTTGTGTGTTCCCTGTTGCTGCAACTTCGCGGGAAAAGTCTTGGGACTGGGAAACCGAGAGCGATGCTCTGCAGTCAATCCATTTCTTGAGAAGCTGATAAGGGTTAGGGGGAAAGGAAAATGACGTAAGGATAGGGGGAAGGAAGCGAGGATTTGAAGTAATTTGTAGAGAAAGTTCATGCAAGGAAACTTATTCAAGGTAAATATCAGCACTATGATTATGTATGGGTTCAATTAAGACCAATATAAGAATTCATGAAAATCCTAAATGGTTTATGAATTCTAGGTGGTTTACACTAGGTAGCTAGCTTAGGGCAAGAATGGAGAAACTCGTCGTAGGATTGCTTCGTCAATTCAGGTGAAGGAATCCTATGATAAATTAAGAGTAATATCTTTCTCTAAGATTTTGATATTATTTCTTGTGAAGTATGTGCATTTAGAATTTCCATGTATTGTTAAATACCTACAAATATACATGAATAACAATTTAAATTTCCTCATGTTTATGAAATATATTCACTTGTAGGTATTTGTAACATGTGATTTATATATATGACTTATGACTTGAACGCTTGCAAGTACAGAAGATAGGGAACGATCTGACATTCAGGCGAAGATGAAAATCTGAGAACCGTTGGAATCAGACAGAGACGAGAAGTAAGGAACCACTGGTACAGGGGGCTATTAATAATTAATATGTTGGGAGGAGTTCAACCTTTATTAATAGTTAGTTTTTGAGCTGGGTGACGGCCCAATGACATGAAATGATATGAAAGTAGTCATATTCTATACAATTACAGGTGAATTTCTATGGTTATACTGATTGATTATGAAATTCATATGAATATGTTTATGACTGCACAAGAATCAATGAAACTCATGTCTTGCACAACTGACATAATTAACTGCATTTCATGTCTTCATAGATATTTTACATTATAAAAGCAAGTTGTGACATGTTATCTTGTCCCATATATGAGCTACTCGTAATCAGACACGTTGCTTCTTTTTCATCTATAAAATTTTATTTTAGACTTGATTATTTCTTTGAACCTGTGATAACTCATACTTATGTTACTGACTTTCAAGAAGGGATAATGAGCATCGAGATGTGAGCCAAGAATGAGATTGTAAAGTTTTTGTATTATAGTTTTAGAGGTTACCTAGACTTTTTGGTGCATATTTAAATATTTCTGATTTATCAGTGTAGTATATATGTTTTAGCGATAATGAGCACCACATCGAATAATCAGGTATGGGATTATACAATTTTTGTATTAGAGTTTTGGGGGTTGTACAGACTTTTGGGTACATAATTTTATTATTTTGGATTTAATAGCTTTCTATATATATTTTGGTTATGATTTTTCATGCTTCAAAATATATATGAATATCAAAGAACTATAAATTGAAATGAATCATATATGCTTCTCACGATTGAGTTAGACTGATACTTTACCCATTGGATACGGATTTTGCAAGTCATGAAATGTGCTCGTGGAAATTTGGACTAAGGGGCTATTTGGGGGCAGCTTATAGATGCGGCGGCGTTTTGAAAATGTTGACATGTCGTTTGGTTCGTTTGTTCCGGAAGATTACGGTGAAACGCAGTTAATAAATCCTTAAGAGGTGGGGCCGCAGCCCCACGGCCCGCGTCTTGAATCTGAGTCGAGCGCATTTTTACTCGCATGCCCTTCTTCTGTCAGTCTCCTCCCTCTGATCTACCGCCCTCTTTTCATGGAAATCTCTCCCCCCTGCCCCGACTTCGCCCGAAACCATGACAGAAACCCTCACAATACAGTCGCGCAACTAGAGTTAGTTGGAAGAGAACGACACAATTGGGAGGTACAAAGTCCTCCGAAACTCCCCTCCCTGCGCCTTCCTCCCACTCCCAATCCCCTTTGCTCAATTAGCTCCTTCAAATCTCATAAATCCGTCTTTTAACGGGAGAGAAACAAGATTTAAGATCATGTAGATATTTGTCATTTTTTTATTTTTTGTCGGGATTTAGTTTAAATACTACTTAAATCCCGCTTCGATGCTGCTACCAAAGTTTGTTCTTTACTTTATCTGTTATGGTTTATCATTAGGCGGCATGCATGAGCCATTATATCCTGATAGGATCAATTATTCAAAGTAAAATGGGGGAATTACATGCATGACACTCAAAACTTCTATTTTTTAGAATTGTGGGCTAGGTTCGTAAATATGAAAGTTTAGGTGTGAGATATGCAGGTGCAAAAAAAAATTGTGTGCTAGGTCTATAATGCTTCCTAAATTTTATTTGCTCTGCATCTACATGTCACTTGTCCAGATCAGGGGCGGAATTGTCATTTATCCAGAAACAGTTATTAATCAGTTGTTTTCCAAACAGACCCTAAGACATTCGGCCAGCTTATCCGGATCAGCTGAGTTGAATAAGCTGCAGTTGCCCCAAACAGACCCTAAGACATCCGCCTCTATCTCACCATGGTTGACCCTGAAAAAGAGAGGTTGGTTGGGGTGTAAAAAATCATAATGACAAATCATTTGATTGTGAAATAACATAAAAGTTGTTATGTTCTATACAATTACAAGTAACATTTATATGATTACATTGATTGATTATAAAATTTTTATTGATATATCTATTATTGCACCTGAATGAATGGAACAAATGTTTACACAAATGTCATAATTTATTCCATTTTATGAATTCATTTAGATGTTTTATATGATTAAAAAATGTTGTAATATGTTCTATTGTCCTGCATATGAGGTACTCGGGATCATGCATGTTGCTTCTTTTCCATTTATAAGATTTTACTTTAGCCTTGATTATTTTGTTTAGCATATTGTGACTCACTCTTATGTTCATGAAATTCAAGACGGAATAATGAGTACTAGATTGAGTATCCATGTGTGAGATGCTTTTGGAGGTTGTACGGTACTTTCTTTTATTATTATTTTTTTAGCAACCTTGCATATATGTTTTTGTGACATAATTTTTCATATTTCTAAGTATTGGTGAATGTGAATGGATTATGAATTAAAATGAATCGTGTATATTTGAGATGATTGAGTTATATTGATTCTTTACCCACTGTGTCCTGATTTTGCAAGTTATGACAAGTATTGGTGGGATTTTGAACTAATAGAGTCTTCTATCTCTATCGCACTATGGTTGGCCCTAAAAGGAGAGTCATTTGGAGTGTGACAAAATATGGGATCATAATTGGGTCTCTCATAATTCCCCTAACCACCCACCCCCCTCCCAAACGCACCCCCCAAACCCCAATCATCCATTTTAAACTAATGGCAATAAATTTGCTTAAATCTACAACCAAATTGTTAATATTATAAACTAAGTAATTAGAGCCTAGAGAGCAAACCCTCAATGAGAATTCTCTATCATCGACCAGAGAGATAACTAACCATAGTGTCTTGCGCACCTAAAAAGATCTTGAAATATATCATAAAATCCTCATAAATTAAAGATGAAATTTTTGGGTATTATTTTAATTATACAATGTAAAGTTCTTTCTAAGAACTTGAACCTCTAGAAGTCAAAGTACAAATTCCCAAAACCTACATAAATTCGTCATTTGATTTAATTATATTTGATGTTTGAAACATTATTCTAATTAACATCACTTAATTTTACCAATTCGGTCACACATTAGTGTCATTAAAGAATGTTTATGATTTTAATTATATTTTTTAATATATATTTTAAGGTTCTCATTATTCGCAGGCGTTTTATGTTTTTATTATAAACTACTAATGTGCAAACTATTTCAATTTAATTAAAATGAATTATGGCTAAATTTTATTGGAGTTAACCACCATATATTTTGAATTAGATAACCAAAAAATTCATCATGATTTAACGAGATTTATCATCTGACATGTCAAAAAGTTTTGTCGATTCACTAAATTTGGATTTACAAGGTTCAATAAATCCTCCCTTCAGTCAAATGGCCTCTACAGGATTTAATATATACAATATTTTCATGAAACAGAGTGAAAATAGGATTTAAGAAACCCATAAGATTATTTGTGCATTTTTTTTTTTTTGTCGTTAGGCAAGATTTATGGTAAATTCAGCATAAATACTACTTAAAACTTGAAACAAAACAGCCCCTTAGGAATGTATGTATTAGCATCCAAATTAATCAAACAAAAAAAAGATTTAGCCCTTATTATGCTGGAAAATATTTGCGTACGTAAGACGTACGCAAAGCTGCGCACGTCTGTAACCTGAAAATAGGTTACATGGAGGATATTTGGAGATTATAACCGCGTTATAGCCACTGTAACCTATCTGTACCTTCTAGTAAGTTTTGAGCTTCTGTTTTCATATATATTTAGGTTACAGGGGCTATAACGCGGTTATAACTTCCGAATATCCTCCCTGTAACTTATTTGCAGGTTACAGACGTACGCAGCTCTACACGTACTCAATTTTTTTCCTGGAGTGAGATCATAAACTGACCCAAAAAAAAAACATTGTCACCTTTGAATTTAAAATAACAAAAATCAAAGTGAATGAAGGAAATAATAAAAATATATATATTTTTTACCTCAGATCTTTCGATGACTAAAGGGTGCAAATCCGTACTCTGCCATCCAGCAGTGAATGGAGCTAGCATGCCGTGGCCCTTAAACCTAATAATAGATAATAGATAATATCAATAAATATTCACTGTTAGCACAAAAACAAGAAAAGAACAAAACCATGGCATCAAATTCCCCATACCCCTTTCCTTCATTCGACTCAGCTTCCAGAGAAGCCTCCGAACCCATAAATCTCGCGCACGAGGTGCTAACCTGCGGCAATATCCCATTTCTCCACAGCCCTCCAATCTGCAAAATGAACCCAATGCCAAATTAGATCCAAAACATTGTCATGGCCTGGTAATTCCAAAAAAAAACCTGCAAACCAACGGAGCTTCTCAAAAATAGCAAGAATATAAAAGATAATCTAAAAGGGAGATACTTCTCGGCGTAGCCTTTGAGTTTCATACCCGAGCTACCACTTTCGATCGGAGAAAGGAATTTGCGATCATTGTCGCTGCGATTGGTCACGGGGCATCCAGCTGGGAAGAACTTTAAGCGAGATTTGGACTGGGGCCGTGGGGAAAACGACGAAGGAAAAGACGGACATCCAGTTGTATCGAGACTGCAAGTTAAGGCGCAAAGACAGGAAAAAAAAAAAAAAGGAAGTTTTGCATTTCATTTATGCAATAAAAAAAAGTGTATCTGGCTGTTTAAAATTTAAAATGGTGTATGCAATAAAATAGTGGATATGTGAAGTGTAAAGTTTGGGGATTAGATATGTAAATATATAAGAATTGGAAGAAATATTAGATCAGTACTACGCACGTAAAAATAACGTGCGTAGCCAATCAAAACACGCCACGACATCTCGCGCGGTAGAGCAAAAAAAACGGCGCAGTAACACGGGGAATATTCTCTCCTGTGTTATTCATGTGTTATTGCGCGTTATTCATGTGTTATTGCGTGTTATTCATGTGTTATTG
>NW_018164536.1:2928243-2928705 GCF_001263595.1 Phalaenopsis equestris
AAACGGCGCGCAGTAACACGGGGAATATTCCCCCCGTGTTATTCATGTGTTATTGTGTGTTATTCATGTGTTATTGTGTGTTATTCATATTCCTGGTGTTATAATAATACAATAACACATGAATAACACATGAATAACACACAATAACACATGAATAACACGGGGAGGAATATTCCCCGTGTTACTGCGCCGTTTTTTTTTCTGCGTCGCGCGGGATATCGTGGCGTGATTTCATTGGGTACGCACGTTCCTCTACGTGCGTAGTACTGATGTAATATTTTTTTCTAAGAATTGAGTGATGTGTATGCAAATGTGTCAATAAAAATGTAATACTTTATTATTTGGTTGCTGATGTGAAATATGTGGCCAATAAGTAGATCTCTGATAGGTTCTGCCTTGATAAAATGTTCTTTGCCTTTAAATCATTAAAGATTTATATATATATATATATATATATATATA
>NW_018164536.1:2928715-2931516 GCF_001263595.1 Phalaenopsis equestris
TATATATATATATATATGTATGTCATACATACATACATACATACATACATACATATGTATAGAGAGAGATATACATATATGTATGTATGTATGCATGTGTAAATACCTTAAATTTTTCTCTTTTTAAAATATTTATCATACCCTCACATCTATATTTCAGGTTTTTTATATATATACATATATAATAACTAAATTTTTATATTTATATGGCATTCAAATTTTTAATATCACATCAAAAATATAATTATATTTAAATTTTAAAAATGAAATTTATATCATCGAGGATAAATTTATGGCACCAAAGTGATGTATATATAAATATAAAATATTTAATTATTATAGTAATTTTTTTTCAAAACTGCATGATTTTATTTGCATGACTTGATAAGGAACAGCATGAATGCCGCCCTTTTTATTATCAATGTTCATTATCACATATTTATGGATGTCAAATTTGGATTGAGTAATAAAATGAGAATTCTAGTGAAAGAGTTGGTTGCTCGTTGATTAATAAAATGGTTGTATTTCAAGATTATGAATTGAAATTGTAAAAATTATGGTTTATCACTTATAATTTTTTGAAAAAAATAAAAATTGTCATACATTATGTGTGCATTTTATTTGGTAAGCCTATAATTATCTTGTTTACTAATTAAAAGAATTTTTATTACCTTTTGTGCTTGGTAATAATTTGAAACATATAAATATGTTAGCATGGTATCTTTTTTTAAAACATACTCAATTTAATTTTAAACAAAAATAATTCATTTTTTCAGTGGAAACTATTTATTTAAAGTCTATCACGAACAACACAAGTATGAACATTATTATAACAGGGTTTGAACAGGGCTCTAATAAGGTTTGAAGCCTATTCAATTGAGATTTGAAGTTAATTTGATCGAGGTTCAAACTAGTTTGAACGTGTATGATATTGCAAGGTGGAATTAAACATCTATTACTAGATAGATTGTAAGATAGACATATTAGAATATAATCCAAAAGTTACCGCGCGATAGAACTAATATAGTTGTTATACAGTAATAAACAATAATTCAATAGCTATAATAGAGCAAAGCACAATCCAACTGGAATAACATGTAACATATTAATTCAATAGTCACACCGCAATCAAGTGTAATCTAAGGCCTGCTAAATAACAAGGAGCTAACAAATAATCATAATACAGTCGAGTATAGCCCAATTACATAAGACATTTCAATAAATTTGTTAATTAAAAAATATATATTTATAAAAAATATAGAAACTCCACAGAAAATTAATCAAAAAAATTGATGAGTATAAACAAACATGCATATAGAATAATTCAGTTTGTTTTAAAATGCATGCATGAATCTATATTGTTATTAAACAAGTTTGTATTTAAAAAATCTCTATAAAATTATAAATGATTAGATGATACTTAAGAAAAATAACAAATGAATATATAATGTATTGCATCGCATACACTCAATAATAGCACTATATTTAAAACATAAAGTACTCATCAGTGTATATATTTAAGTACTTCCTAAATGATTTGAACTATTATTAAAATTTGAGATGGCTTTCCTACATTATATATGTAAACGGTAAACCATGTGCTTGTTGGTCCTCCTCCCCTTTGAAATAGCATTAAATAAACTAACAATCTAGGTTTAACAGTTCACTAAAATACTTAATTAAGGTAAATCGCTCTTAACCAACCGGAATAGGTGGCTCTAATTTTTTCCTTAACCTCTAGCCAAGGAATAGTACATGTCCTTTTTGCTTTTTTTATTTGCACAATATTTTATAAACATTTCTTTCCCAAAAAATAATAGAAACTCCTATAAGTTTTATGATATGATGGATTTGTCATTTGTCCATGTTACATTCATAGAGTATAAAAATGAATGAAACTTGTGCTCGTGAATGAGAAATATCCATGTATATTTTATTCAGCTTTGGGATTTTGGTCTACAGACATTTGCCTCATTTCCATATATAACTACTCTTTATATTGTAAGTCCAGGGAAGCTCGTTCAGGTGACTCAATTAAACACCATGGAGATACTCGCTAGTGAAAGGGGAAAGATTTTGGGGATTTTCAAAATACTTCGGGGAAGGTGAGGAGCACATGTGAAGATAATATTTTTTTTTTTTGTGAGGAGTTCTATGCAAAGGCTCCTCTTTTGTGATCGTGGGTAGCTTGCCAATGACATTTAAAGAATGTCGGTAGGATAGATTGGGGGACTTCCTCCATTTGGTTGAGTCAAGGGAGGAAGGCTCGACCTTAGGTTTTGGTTACCTTAGGTTTGACAGACCCAAGGTGGCCTGGGGGAGCTAGTGATGTGAGTAATTTTGGTAATGGCTAGATAAGTTAACTCAATTTGGTACCCTCGGGCTTAGGCTGGTCAAATCGGTGCAAATGGTTACACATTGAGCTAGCCTAATGGGTTGAATTCAGTCTAGATTAATCTCAATGTTTTTAGTTAAATTTGGGGTCGATTGGATTGACACCAAAACAAGTTTGAGCCAATATGGGTCATGTGGATTCAATTGGGTTGAAAAATAGGTCAATGCCTTTGTTAAAAGAACTCATTATTTCCAAATGGCTCATGTTAGACTTATTAAGTAGCTCTTATTTGAATCGTTAATTAAGTAAGCTAGCCAAACACAAGTGGATTTTTCAAGCATAAACTATAACTGAGTTGAATGTGAATAACCTCTTTGTTTGATCATGTTGACAAGTTTTAGCTCAAAACAATAAAATTATTTATTATTTAAATAATAATATATCATATATATATCCATATATTTTG
>NW_018164536.1:2931531-2938364 GCF_001263595.1 Phalaenopsis equestris
ATATATATATATATATTAATCTAAAAGTTTAAATTAGTATGGTTCATACAATCATATGGTTATGTGCATTTTATTTTATATAAATGGTGCAAGTTTGAATCCAATACCCTGCATCTATATTTAAAATTAATTTAAATAAGCAAATTTTTAGTTGAGCAAGAGACAAAATCAGACAAGAATATGTAAATCGAGCCAAACATGCACACACTATTCACAAGGAATTTTGAACATGAGCTAATTTCAAATAGAATTAATTTTGAATGAGCCAAATAAGAGCCAAGCTTGAGCTTGCTCAAACTCTACTTTTTTACATACCTTTGTATGATGTTTAAAGAATGGGCCTAGGTAAATTGACAAGGGTTTCTATTATATAGAGATTTGATTTGATTGTGTTTGGATTTTATCTAAATTAAAATGATTCATATGAACTTAAATGAGACACTTTTATTTGAAGATTAAAACTCAATTGGGGTCATATTCTATGAATTTAAACTTAATTAATTAATAAATCATCTAAAGAGGTGTTGAGAGAGGTTTATTCATGTTAAGTGGGATTAATTTTAATTTTCTTTAAAGTTAAGTGTTAAAAGCATGTAAATGCAATAGTGTATTTGTACATAAATGTTATGTCATTGCATGTTTTTATACTGTTTTTATTTTGTGTCATTTAGAAATCCTACAGGGCACTCGGTTGTAAAAAAAAAAAATGACAGATTTTGTAGAAGAGCCTAGGCGGCATGTTACAGATCCTAAGTGTCGCTGTCGCAGAGCTTAGGTTCCATGTTGAAGAGCTTCAGAGCCACTATGCAACACCATAGTGCTATGTTGCAAAGTTATGCATCATGTAGAGATCTCCTAACATAGGTTTTCTATAGAGCACAAAGCCTATACGCTACAATCCAATGCCTAAATGCTAGAATGAAAAATCCAAGGATAAAGAGCTCAAAGCCTACGACGTAAAACCAAATTCCAAACCCACATCCCAAACACCATAAAGAACAATCAAAAGATAGAAATGCTATAGCTCACGCATAAGAATCAAGAGCCACAACACCCAAGCCCAGTGCATGAGCACTGAACTACAGAGTCGTGCCACAAAGACAACTACAAAAATAAGTATACATATTGAATTTTAGACTTCAGGGGGGGAGGGGGAGATGGTCCGGAGTGTGGTAAGTACTTTGGTGGACTACTAGAGAGTGTTTGTCGGGAGTTAGGAAGTCACTAGGTAGTGTCTAAAATGTGTAGAGAGTGATTGGTATGAGTATGTGAATAAGTGAATCCATTATGAGCATGTGAGAGTAATTTTCTTGCCTTTGTGAAGAAAAGAAAAGAAATCTTAGGGAGGAACTCGAAGATTCTCAAAATCACAGGTTCTTTGGTTTATCTGTCTTTTTTGTTTAATTCTTCTAAGAAAGTAATATTGCAGTGAAATGTATTTATTTTTAATTTGTGTTTTGTGAAAAAAATGTTAGGCTAAGTTATTTTTCTAATATAAATTTATAGTTTATAAATAAAATGATGCAATTAAAGTTCAACTACTTGTAAAATTAAAATATCATTTGTGTTTCATTCAACTGATTTCAGCATCTAGCGGTGACCACACTAATGTTTAAAATATAGTGTGAATTAGTGATATTCAAATAGTATTTCTTTACACATGGAGATGCACAACTGATACACCTAAAATATATAGTGTTTTTAAACGCATTTTTATATCTATTTTTTAGATTTTACGCTTTAATGGAAGGTATGTTTGTGTTTTTCTTGCAGATTCAGGTAAAAATGGTGAAAAATGCTTAAAGGAGTGAAAAATGATCATATTTTTAGCAACAAATGTGAAAAATGTGCAAGAGAGTTTTTACGCCTAAGCGCTAGATCCGGCGCTTAAGCGCTAGATCCGGCGCTTAAGCGCCAGTTAAACAAAGAAGGCCGCGCCTAAGTGCTCGAGGTCCCGCGCTTACGCGTCAGTGACAATTATTAGACCAGTAAATTCGGTTTTTACAAATTTTGATGAGGTTTTTTAGGCACTCATTGGCTTAATAGTTGCTAATAAACACTATGGACAAAAATTATTATGAAATGATGCATCTCTTGAGGAAATACATCGAATCAAGACATATTTTGAAGAGAAACCAATGCACCTTTTGGAAAATTATAAAAGAAAGAAGAGAGGACTTTGAAAAGAGTCTTGAAAAGGTCCGAAAAAGTGTGAGTCCTGAAAGTATTGGAAAGTTTTGAAAGTTCTCATTTGTGGAGTTAGTTCAAAGAGATTTTCATGCACCACTTTTACTTTTATTTTATCATTTTTGTTATTTTATTTTGAGTGATTGTAAAGAGAAGATAATGAAATGAACTTCAAGAGTTTGGTGGAGGACTTGAAATAACTTTTTATCTTTTTGTTTTGAGACTACTTTTGGTTTTAATTGAGACTTTTTGTTGGTTTGACAATGATTTCTTCTTTTAAACTAAAGTGTGGTTTTGTTTTCTCCATGGATTTTGAGTACTTTTCTTTATCTTTCTTCTTAAAATGATAAGTAATTAAGTTGTGGACGGAAGTTGTAGAAAGTATTGATCTTCAATGATGGAAGAAGTTGTAATGATTTAAATTCATGCACTTTATTTACTTCTTGATTTGACCAATCTAGATTTTAAAATTTGTTGTGAGAACATGTAAGAACATGGTTGTTATTGTCTCAATCAACAATTGGAAAGAATCACATGAGGTTGTATGAATGAGAATTTAGTTCATATGATTAAGTGCAAATAAATAGGGAAATATTCATTGAAGGGTGTAGAATTAGAGGACTTTAAAGTGACAGGTTAAAGCCCCCAACATGATTTATTGTTTTAGGTTATGATACGAGATGTTAGCCCCCAGATGGAGGGAATCGATGGAACTCTAGAGTGAGCTAGTATCTTCCCCTGCCTAGCCGGTCTTTAGAACTATTCAAACTTTAAATTAGTCAATGTTCTTTATAGCATCTCTAGTAAGGGTAAAGAATATTATTGCTCCTATTTGACATAACACAATTTACATACTTCCACAACATAATTTTTATACTTATTACTGATTCATAACAAGAAGAAAAATATTTTCATATTTAGTGTTTTTCTTCTACAAAAACTCTAGTTATCTTTTTAAATTATTACTGTTCTATCAAAATAATAAAAATACCAAAAATATTTAAAGTTTCATTCCTACAAAAATCATCTTTAGTTCAGATAATTATATTTTTTATTAAAAATAAAAAATTTGTTGTTCAATAGTGCATATTGTGTATTCTCCATGTGGGTTCGATATTCAGGTCTTAATCAAAAAGTCATATATTACTTGATAACGATACATATACTTGTGTAATATCTCAATATATATAAATTAAAAATTAAATTCTTATTTTTCTTGATGATCAACTTTTTTTTTCGTTGTAAAGTAAGAAAATATAAGTGAAATATAATATGAATTATTGTTGTACTATGCATATTAGCAGTATCTAGTGACCAACAAAACGGTTTGAAAGAATAGGAATATTGCCCTTAAATCTTATTAATACTTTAAGGAAATGACTATTATTATTATTTTCTTTGAATTCTCTATATACATAGACATATCACCTTAGGGTTTAAAAAATTAGGACTTTTTATACTATATGTATAGGCTTTTAAAAAACTTTTGTTTAAACATTTTTCACAAAATTTGAGTTATCAACTAAGGGTAGAAGTAGTTTTTTTTCAGTGTAGGCGAGTTGATGAATGAACAATTTTTTATTTAGAAAAATCAAATATTTCAACAAAAGTAATATCATAATTTTATACATTCAAAGAAGCAGTAAGGGAATGAGAAGAGCAAGTTGATTAATATTATTGATGCAGCAATTATCTTAGTTGAGGTTATGACTGTAAATGAGAAAAAAAAGTAAGAGATGGAGCAAAAGGTGCGAGAAAAGATGGAGGCTATAGAACGACAATCTTTTGCCATCATGCATGCAAAACTATAGTCATTCAGAGCTCTAATTTCAGCAAACTTATAGTCAAACTGACCAACTCTTTGAGACAGACCTAATGATATCAAAGTTAGTCTAATCCAAGGCAGATCAAGCCCAGATCAAATCATTAAACAACTCCTGGAGGATTTCCAAACATATTTGGAAGGTCAAACAGGTGACGAATAAGCGACTTTATAGCTGAATTGAGCGTCTCGATAAGTTGAATCCAACGAGCTTAAGATTGTTCGATTTTGACATCATTAAGGTACTCAAATGTCCATTAAATGACATCTGATCGAAAGAAGCTCTCTTGACTATCCGATCAAAATAGTTCATATTCCTACATTAATTGCACCCAGAACATTATAAATATAGTTTCACCCCTCACATGAGGAAGGGGGCTTGAGAGAAAACTTGAGGCTTTGAGAAGGAGTTCAAGTCCAACATCATCCCTACCATCATCGATTGTGGTCGACCACCACCGACTTTCGGCGATCACTTCCGACCTTTGTTGACCACCGTCGGATGTCTTCAACCCCCGTCGACCACCGTCGACCATCGCTGAGCTCTGTGGATCACCGTCGACCGTCATCAACTGTTTTCGACTGCCGTCAGCTGCTGTCAACCATAGCCAAGCACTGTCTATCACCGTTGACCTCTGTCGACCACCGCCAACCATTGCTATCCAAACGTCATCAGTCGACATTGTAACTTGGAAAAACTAGTAACTCTTTTCTGTTTATGGGACAAGGGATTTCTGTAATCATCAATTAGTAATGAATTTTTATAATTGAGTAATGCCCCGTGGTTTTTTCCCTTTATGGGTTTTTCACGTAAAAACTTCTCGTGTCATCACAGTTATTTTCCTGTCATCTGAGTATGTGTTAAATCCTCGTGCAAAGTTAATACAATAATCCATTACTTTTCCGCCATGAATTTTCTAGCACACATCCGATTGGCATCGTATGTGGGAAAAGTTTCAATCCCACAACTGAAGCACTTACGCAGTTTGCTATATGGCCACAAGACACAATATTCATAACAAATGAGCATCCCGCTCCAACACCCATCATTCCAGGGAGTAGTCACAAAACCAAGGGCGTCATGCTTCTTCATTTTCTCGCCCTAGAAGACGTTATCCCGCCAACGAAGGAGTTTCAGGTTCTTATATAGAAGATCAAATGTGCAGAATGGATGAGTTTCAACTAGAGATCCTACAGCCCCTACACGGGGCTCAACAACCGCTGCCTAGACCAATGAACGAAATTTGTTTACCATTAAATATGTGACCTATGAGAAACATGATGCTTGAAAGAACTTGTTGGCCCCCCTCCCCAAGAGGGAACCCTTCCCCTGCTAGGTCGTGATGTTGAACTCCCAGACACCGCAAGTTCCACTCATCCTTCTCACCTGACACTGACACATCTTGCAGCCATTCCAGATGATGTGATTCATAATGAACTACGATGCCTTATTCTAAAAGAGTTCCTTTTAGAGAAAATGATCGCTTCTACACTCACTGTGACATCCATGAATCCTCTCCCTTAGTGGATGTAGTCCTCCAACACCCCATCCCAACAAGTTTTAAGCTTCTGAAGGTCGACACGTATGAAGGGATAATTGACCCCTATGAACATATTGATCATTATCGAACTATCATGCACATTCAGCGTGCCTCTGAAGCACTTATGTGTTAAGTTTTCCCGGCTATTCTTAAAGGACGAGCTTGAACCTGACTCTACTTTCTGTCAGGAGGCACTGTAAACACCTTTAATGAGCTTGCTAGACTGTCTGTAAAACAGTTTGCAGCAAACCGACAGATCATCAACGATTCATCCCATCTCTCGGAAATTTGTCAAAGCGAAGGAGAATCATTGAAGGACTACTTCCGCAGGTTTTCTACTGAAGCCCGCAGATTTTGGAAGTAGATCTTGAGTTACTAAGAGGGAGTCTTCCTTGAGGGGCTCTGTCGATGACCCTTCTACTCATCATTGATGTGGGAGATAGTTCATTCTCATGCTAACTTTGTTCACCGTGTTGAGGCACAAATATCTGCAGATGAGGCCATCATTGCTCACAAGGAGCAATTTGAGTAATTGGGGATAAAGTGCAAGAATAACGCTGGAGATACCAATCAAATCTCACAGCGAAAAAAGTTTAAACCTGTTGACCTCACTTTTGGTTGAGGTCTAAAAAACTTCTTTAGTAGCCTAGGTCTAGCCATAGGATTTTCCGATTGACTAGTCTTAGGAAACTAGAAAAGGTACCCTCACCATTAGAAACTCAAAACTCTTCACTTTACTCAACTTGAAGTTCCACATATTGATCTTAACCTCTAGCATTTAGTAGGTAAGATCATTATGAGAGGATTCAAGAGGAGTTCCTATAGGACTACTTGGTCTTAGAATTGACCCTGGGTGTTGGTTTGAAATTAAGGTACATAATATTCTCACAATACCCTGACTAAGGCCAATACATAAGAACCCAAAATGGGGATTTTATTGATCCATGATTCATTTAGAATGGCTATCTATCCAATTCTAATTGAAATGTTAATCTTGGGTCTTTTGCCCCAAACACCTCCAAATTACCTAATTGCCCTTGGGACTCCTCTTTGGCCCAAAATTCTAAAAATTCTCAAAAAATCCCAATAAATCTCAAATATTCCCAATTTTATTTCTTTCAACTACCACATGACCCAATTTGGCCAATTTGACCATCTTTAACCAAAATCCCCAAATTGCCCTTTAAAGACCTAAAATTCCCCAAATCCATCTCAAATGTCTATCAATTTGATCTTAATTGACCACAATTCCCATCCTAAACTCAAATTCACTTTTGATATGA
>NW_018164536.1:2939355-2940313 GCF_001263595.1 Phalaenopsis equestris
AACCCAAGCTAAAGCCCAAAACCGTGAGCCCCCACATGGCTAAAACCCAAATTCATGCCAAAAAGCCACCTCAGCCTAAATTGAGCTGAGGGATCCTCTGCTTGACCCCTAAGCAGTGAGGCTAACCCCTCTATTGGCCAGTTAAGCCTTCCCTTAGCCATTTTCTATAAAATCTACCCCACGGCCATGAATTGTGGTGTGGTAAAAAATTTTCACTGAGCCTTCCCAAATTCCTCAGAGAGTTTCTCTAAGAGCCCCTCAATACATTTTAATCCATTTCCCCCTCTCAAATCCACCACGGCAATCCAATTTTGGGCTTGAATTCCCACCCGAAACCAATACAAATTCCAATCCCAACCTACACAGCACCGAACTCCAATTAAATTGGATCTACACCTTCACAAGAGTGAAAGAAGCCAAAGCCCCATCAAATCCTCCTTCTACAGAGCCTCTATCATAGCTCTAGATCAACACCCAAACTCGGACGTGATCGAATTCATACTTAGGCCTTACATCAAGACCAAGGACTTAATCCCTAGTCTCCTTGGACCTCAACGAACATACCGAGCACCTCTGATCGAAGTTTGCATTCTCAGAGCAAAGGTATAAAACTCCCCATTCTACCGAGCTTATTTTGATTCTCCATTTACTTAAGCTTGATTTCATGGAATCTTAACCGTATAGATATGTTCGTCTCACTTAGACGAGTCCATAGGATCAAACCCGAAGTGATTTGGTTATGTCTAGGCCGATATCTTAAGATTTTAGTGTGGACGGACATGGGCTCATTCCATTGGGGACGATGAACGGATGTCGTCCATTCTCGCGTGCATTAAATGAACGGCAGAGATCGAGTCGGATGATCATCCGGGGCGATAAAGCGGGACGCGTGGCAGCTGACTCAGAAGGCGGCGTCGAATAGGAGCGCGCCGCGTGGCTTTTCGACGGATCTGAGGAT
>NW_018164536.1:2940516-2940765 GCF_001263595.1 Phalaenopsis equestris
TACGGGGATATCCCATCACGTCAAAGCACGTCCGGGCCATAAGGGCAGAGGACAAATCGTCGTATCCCAACTGGGTGGCAGCTCATCGACATCGAGCAGTCAAAATGATATCAACGAATTCAAGGAGCGACAGGGCTCAAAGGGGCTCAACAAAAAGGAAGGTAGAGTGATCCTAAAAGGTAGAGATAATTGGGTCGGGGTACCACAGACCCGTCATCCACAGCTAACAGGACCCTAAGCCTACCTGGT
>NW_018164536.1:2940945-2941579 GCF_001263595.1 Phalaenopsis equestris
CTCGGTAGCCCTAAGGTCAAAGGAAAGAAACTCTATCCTATGACTAAAAGATGGAGCTCCAAGAGGTGGGACTTATACCTGCCAAAGTGACAAGGATGCCTCAAAAAAGAAAAGAAAGTAGAGGTTCAACTACAAAGCTGGAAACACTCCAAACAAAAGGACTTACACCCCGTCTGGGTCGGGGAACCTTTTAACATCCTAAACGCACTAGACAACCACCTATAAAGAGGTATGTTGGGCCAGTCAGGTTGGAGAAGCACGGGGACTCCTATCAAAATAATTAACAGGTCGAATCAAAATAATTAACAGGTCGATGCCGCTGGGTCGGCAACATATCCCAGAAAAGAAAAAAAAAAGCGGCCGGACTCCGCATATACATGCCCGGTCCTAATTCTATACATCAATATAAAATGCAGAATTAAGATACGGGGCACGAGCATCTGCTCCTGGTCCCCTCCACGTGGTTCCCGCGCTAAACGTCTCGGAACCCGTGCCCGTATCTTATTTCTGCTACAGGACTCTCCTAGACTCTAAAAAGTACATAGGAAAATAAAAGACTCAATCCTGCATGAAAACAAGTGTCAGCGGGAAAGCTCACATGCAAATAACGTATCATGAGTCATGCCTTAAAAGT
>NW_018164536.1:2941589-2942408 GCF_001263595.1 Phalaenopsis equestris
TAAATAGGCATGACTCCCTGCAGAAGAACGCCCTAACATACTACCACACATATGCAGCATGCAATCACATCACAAGCACAACGTAGAAGAAAGATACCTGACTAGAGCAACCAATCCATCAAAGAACAATAGTCAGGCATCAAAAAGACTACCTAACACCCTAAATCCTAGCCTAGCACACCATCTAACGAAAAGTGTGTCAACCTAGTATCTAAGTGATGCCGTGGAGGCAGCGGCCCGAACAAATGGGTGTGCCGTGGCGACAGTGACCAAAAGGGATGGGCGTGCCATGGCGTAGCGGCAGTGACCAAAAGTGATGGGCGTGCCTTGGAGGCACTGGCCCGAAGAAAGGTGTACCGAGGCGGCAGTGACTCAAGAAAAGGTGGGCATGTCGTGGAGGCAGCGACCCGAACAAATGAGTGTGTCGTGGCGACAATGACCAAAAGGGATGGGCGTGCCGTGGAGGAAGTGACCCGAAGAAAGGTGTACCGTAGCGGCAGTGACCCAAAAGTGATGGGCGTGCCGTGGAGGCAATGACCCGAAGAAAGGTGTACCGTAGCAGCAGTGACCAAAAGTGATGGGCGTGCCGTGGAGGCAGTGGCCCGAAGAAAGGTGTACCGTAGCGGCAGTGACCAAAAGTGACGGGCGTGTCGTGGCGCTAGGGGCCCGAAGAAAGGTGTACCGTAGCCGCAGTGACCAAAAGTGATGGGCGTGCCGTGGAGGCAGTGGCCCGAAGAAAGGTGTACCGTAGCAGCAGTGACCAAAAGTGACGGGTGTGTCGTGGCGACAGGGGTCAAAAAGGATGGGTGGGTCGTGGAG
>NW_018164536.1:2946737-2947360 GCF_001263595.1 Phalaenopsis equestris
TAATACACACACTTAATACATTCACTTAGGTCTTAAGGGCTTAGTGGTGAACTTAAGTTGAAATCCACTTGTTAAAAGAGGATTAGAAAAATCAACATAATCAAACTCTTTTAAAACACCAAAAGTCCAATTAGGACTAAAATTTGGCTAAGTGTTCTTAATAACACTAATTTGCCCCTTTAAGATCTTCACCTACATAATTTTCAAATTAAAAGGTAAATAACATTTACCTTATTCTTGAGATAATCATGACATCAATGTTCATTGAGCATCAGGATATTCATGATGAATTATTAAGCAACATAATAAAGTTTAAATGAACCCAAGGCCTTTTACCAGACATTAAGAAGGTTGCATGGACGTGCTCCCTACTCTTAACCTGGTAAATACCTCAGGGATCTATTAAACTTAATATGTTTTACTTAAT
This sequence comes from Phalaenopsis equestris, assembly GCF_001263595.1. Classification (NCBI taxonomy): domain Eukaryota; kingdom Viridiplantae; phylum Streptophyta; class Magnoliopsida; order Asparagales; family Orchidaceae; genus Phalaenopsis; species Phalaenopsis equestris. The sequence goes on from NW_018164536.1 coordinate 2,947,165, forward strand.
AATATTATCCTTAAAATTTAAGGACCCCCAATACACAACATAGAGTTAGGAAGGTTTCCAAAACCTTACTTTTCCAGCTCTATATACATAAATGCTCTGACATGCATTTTGAGTTGCAGGTGGTGGAACGAGAAGACTCACCAGGTACACTTTTACAGTTTACCGCATTTTACAGTCTTTCTTGTACTTTCTTACC
>NW_018164536.1:2948029-2949215 GCF_001263595.1 Phalaenopsis equestris
AGGCCACCTCAGCCCAAATTGAGCTGAGAGCTCCTCTTCTTAACACCTAAGCAATGGGGCTAACCCCTCAATTGGCCAGCCAAGCTTCTCCTTGGCCAATTTCTATAAAATGCCCCTCCACGTCCATGAATAGTGGTGTGGTAAAAAATTTTCACTAAGGCCTCCCAAACTCCTCAAAGAGCTTCTCTAAGAGTCCCTTAGCACATTACAATCCATTTCCCTCTCTCAATTCCACCACAGAAATCCAATTTTGAGTTTGAATTCCTGCCCGAAATCAGGACAAACCTCAATCCGAACCTACACATCACCAAAATTCCAATAAATTGGCTCTATACCTTTACAACAGTGAAGGAAGCCAAACCCCCATCAATTCTTCCTCTGAAATAGCCTCTACCATAGCTCTCAACCAACACCCAAAATCGGCAGTGGTCGAAATCACACATAGGCTTTACACCAGAGCTAGAGGTTTCATCCCTAAGCTCTTTGGGACCTAACGAAGGTGTGAAGAATCTCTGATTGAGGCTAAACCTCTCGGAGCAAAGGTATAACCTCACTCACTCTCTCGAGCCTTTGGGAGCTCTATATTTATAATGGCTTAATTTCATAGTATGTTTACCATATGGATGTGTTCGTCTCTTTAAGGCGAGTAATTTAAAAAAATAATCACTAAAATTCATTAAGAAATGAGGGAGATATTAAGCTTTTAAAATGGACAGCTCTCGGTTAAGGCTATCGAGGACGATGAACGAATGTCGTCCATTCTCGCGTGTATTGAATGGACAGCGGAGATCAAGTCGGATGATCATCTTGGACGATACAGCGGGACGTGTGACAGCTGAGTCAGAAGACGGCGTCGAATAGGAGCGCGTCACGTGGCCTTTCGACGGATCCGATGATCCAGTCAGCCCGCGTTTGAATAAATAAATAGGGGTATTTAATAAACTCAGAAAATAGCCTCTAAACTTTAAAAATCCATATCTTTACATAGAAAATTCATAAAAATAAAATAAAAAAACTCTCTTGCTCAGTAAACAGAAGAGAACCATGTGAAATTATTTTCACATTAACTTGATGCATAAATTATTTTTAAAAAATAAATTAGGGTTAGGAGTTTTTCAATTCTCCATTCATATTGGATTATCACCTTGACCCTAAATTTTTATATGTTGTAGCCTCTGTCTAGAAG
>NW_018164536.1:2952795-2953980 GCF_001263595.1 Phalaenopsis equestris
AGATTACCTTTCTTCCGTTGGCATACTTTACCCATTTCTGTCTTGGGAAAGTACGGTCAACTCTTTTGACCTTCAGGATTATCTGTTCAACCATCCTGGGACAGAGTAATTCAGAAGGCCATTAAGGACATTCTGATCTTTATACGAGGTTGGACTCCCAATAAGTGTGTAGATGGACCAGTTCCACCTGGGCATTGTGTAAAATGGGTCCCACACTCGGTCCTAAAATATTTCAATTAAACTAATACTACATAAATTTTGAAAATTTTAAAATTTTCATTAACCTGGTCTTTAGACTTTCCCTTTGTTAGCTTTAGTGTTTGCGCTAAAACTACAACACTTTGGCCATATAACTAACCTCAGCACTTTCTTTTGCAAAGTTGCTGCAATGACTTACTCGACGCTAACATTCACTTGCAACCTGCATGCGTTGGTAAGGCTTCTTTTGTTGTTGGGAAAGGTACTTCTCCAGAAGTACAAGAGCCCGCTGCTGAATTCAACTTGAACTCCCTTGATGACTTTCCTGTTAACAAGAAAATCAAAACCTCTGCTACTGTCGCCATAACACCAACAAAGACAGTTGTCCCCGCTACTAAGGGAAAAGAAATTGTGATAAAAGAAAATCTGATTGAAGGGTTAGTTTCCTTACCTTCAACTTTTGAAATCGTATCAAGTTCGAAGACTATACCGTTGACCCGGTCTCAGAGAAGAAACTGTAACAGGAAAGCCCGAAAAGCAACTAAAATTCAGATCCCTGAGAAAATACCTACTCAGAAGGAAGAAGAATTATCAGAAATCTATCCACTGCTGAGAGGAGGCAAATTCTATCCTCCTATGAATACCGATGAATACGAAGATGTCCAAAAGATTGCTGCTACTCTACCAATCTTTTGTAAACAGAGTAGGGGAAGGAAGAAATTCCATCCCATTTCTCAAGTCAGTACAATTTTTCAACAATTGGCTGTCAAAGAAGGTTGTTCAGTCCATGAGTAACTTAGACGAATGGTACACACAATATCCCCTCAAATGAAAGAAGAGATTTTGAGAGATATTAAATCCAAACAAAATACATCTGCTCATGTTTCTGTTTGGTCCCGTTTGGGAAATAGATTTAATACTACAAGACATCGACCCATAAAATCAAGATTGGGTCCAAGAATTTCGCAAAAATATTTATCTAACACT
>NW_018164536.1:2954254-2956739 GCF_001263595.1 Phalaenopsis equestris
AAGATAAAGTTGACAAACTTCGCGCTGAGCTCTATGAGTTAGCTCGAGAACATGGAGTCTCTGTAAGCGAAGAAGATGAAGACTTTGATTACAGTGATTATCTTGAAGAAGACTTCATGGATATCCATGTTGTTGAAACAAGAGCTTCTGCATCCTTACGAGATGAAAATGTCGTTGAAAAAATGCAAAGAGCCCTTCTCCAAAAAGATGAACTTGTTAGTTCATTGGAGAAAAAGATAGAAGAAATGACCGCTGATATGACTGCTATGGCCGTAATCCAAGGTCAGTCACAACTACCGCAGTCAGCATCTTCAGATGTCAACCAGTGGTTGTACACATTACAGAAGAAAGAAGAGAAGTAACATCAGCCAACAAAGAAGATCAACCAAGAAAAGATTCTACATCAACAACCATACCCGAAAAAGATTTCAAACAAAACCATAGAGGAATCTTGAGCAACGAGAAAAAAAAAAGAGTGCATGTCACTCAACACATCACGTGTTAACATCTTAATGACAATCAAGGATGGAGAGACTATCAAGTAGCCAAAGCCGTTAAGAAATCAAGATGGTGAAGACTAGTCTTAATATTGTCATTTTCATCGTGCAAAATGACATTCAACAGAAAGATGTTATCAATTAAAGAACGAAATTGAACGTTTAATTCGCTAAGGTCACTTGAGTCGCTACTTATAAGAACAATGTGATGGGGAACCATAAGAGAGTTGTTGGAGTTATCGAATAAGAAGTATAACTCCAACTCATCTTATATGAGTAAAAGACTGGCTTATAAACTCTTAATTTTATTTTAGCAAAATTTTCATGTTGCTTTAAATGTCATTTCATTGAAATTTTCTCATTTTCCCATGAAAGTTTTTTTTTTTTTTTTTAGAAAGCCCCCTTGAGGATGAGAAGTTACCATGCCCATAAAAATTGAGCCCAAGAGGCAAGACTCGACATGAAGATACTATAATCCTAAAAGTAAAGCATGAGAGGCAATACTCAATGAAAAACCATCATGCCCTTGGAAGACGAGCCCAAGAGGCAAGTCTCAATGGGAAGCTAGTAGTGGACAGGGTCATCACTAGAAAGACTCCATGAGAACACGTGGTTGACGGGGTCTCCAATCAAAGACCTCAGAAGGCTACAAGCCTCAGAAGACACAAGTACACTTAAAAACCTCTGAAAGCTACTAGTCTCAAAAAGCACAAGTACATCAAAGACCTCAAAAGGCTACAAGCCTCATAAGACATAGGTACGCTCAAAGACCTCAGAAGGCTACAAGCCTCATAAGACATATGTACACCAAAGACCTGGGAAGGCTACAAGTCTCAGAAGACACATGTATATCAAAGACCTCAGAAGGCTACAAGCCTCCGAAGACACAAGTCATAAAATTTCTCAGAAGGTTACGAGACTCAGAAGAATTTTGCATAATTAAGAAGCCACAACAACCGTGAAAGCAACAAAGAAATACATTGTTATCATTTATAATTGTCACACCAGATGATTAAAAAAACTACAAATACTAACATATACATGTACAAGGGCTACAACAAATCAATTCCTCTTCAATTAGAGTGGGCATCGCCTTTCTAAAATTTTATTACTTTTGATGATCGTCAAGAGGTTTTCAAATATCGCTACTACATAAGCATGAAAATCCCCTTCATGCTGAGGCTAGAAAACTACATCATTTCTTCATTACCTTCAGAACATGCAATAGTGGCATGGGAATCTCCTTTGGAATACGCGACTCTCTGCCACAATGCGTCACGTCTCTCTGACTCCCCGTCACAACGCGTCGCCGTGACACACCGTCACAATGCACCACCACAATGTGTAGCGTCGTCGCGACGCATCGCCGCAACGTTTCGCTACAACACTTCACTGCAACTCTTCGCCACAACCCTTCTCATCAACCATTCACCACAACGAGAAAGAAGATCTCATTGTTTGCCTGCTACGAATGACGGGGACAACTTTCTTCTTTTGGGAATTCCCAAATCATCTGTTAGGCAAGGATGGATACTCCACCATTTTCTCCTATCATTGTCCTATTTATAGTCTGAAAAACCCAAAACTTTATGAGAAAATTAATTAAAGTCATTAAAAAAAACAGCTCTTCATAAAAAAAATAGGTCTTCATTAAAAAAAAAATTGCTTTTCATTAATAAAATAACTGCTCCTGCAATAAAAAAATAATATATATACATATAAATTGTTTCCTCTATTCAATTTTTGGTTCAGTTTTAATATACTGCCAGCCCATCTCTTCAGTTTCGGAATAGCCAGGCCGCTTACCAGAAAAACAAGCCCGTTTAAAAAATATTTATATCTTTTCATTCGAGGCAGGATTTGAACACTCATCATCTGCGTGGAGAAGAAAGAAACCTGGCAACCGAAGTGAGATCAACTAAAAAATTTAAGGATATAAATTATTCTTATATACCTAAAAATAAAGCCAATATATATATATATATGGT
>NW_018164536.1:2956800-2992547 GCF_001263595.1 Phalaenopsis equestris
ATATATATATATATATTGATACATACACAAGACAAAAATAAAAAACTCTAGATCTGGATATTTTCAGATGATTAAATTAGACTTGCCCGAAAATAGGGGGACAACTGATATACCACAAACAAATTTTTATTATTCGACACGAATCCTGAGACAATATTTTGAACAAGAAATATTAAAAACTTGATAAAAAAATCATTCAGAGCTGCGATTTCAACAAACTTATAGTCAAACTAACCGACTCGATAAGACAGACCTAATGATATCAATGTCAGTCCAATCCGAGTCAGATCAAACCCATATCAAATCATTAAACCGCTTTTGAAGGATTTTCAGACACATTTAGAAGGTCAAATAGATGTTGAATTTAGCGAGTTCATAGCCGAATCGAGCGTACCAACAAGTCAAATCCAACGAGCCCAATAGCTCAATTCTGACATCGTTAAGGCACTCAATGTCCATCAATTGCCATCTGATTGAGAAAGAGTCTTCGGACCGCCCGATCAAAATGATTCATATTCATACATTAATTGCACCCATAACACTATAAATAGTGCCCCAATTCTCGCATGAGGAAGGGCTTGAGAGAGAACTTGAGGCTTTGAGACAGAGCTAAAGTCCAACATCATTTTCTGCCATCTTTGATTGCTGTTGATCCCGGGGGCCGCCGCCGCCCCCCGCCGGTAGCCGTCAACCACCGTCGATCACCGCTGACCTCTGTCGACCACTACCGACCTCTGTCGACCATCGCCGGTCGTCATCAACCACCACCAGCCGCCGCCGACTGCCGTCGATCACCGCTGACCTCTGTTTACCACCGCCAACCGTCATCGACTGTCGTTGACCACCACCGACCATCGCCGATCACCACTGATCTTTGTCGACCACCGCCGATCACCACTGACCTTTGTCGACCACCGCCGACCATCATCAATTGCCGTCGACCACCACCGACCACTACTGACCAGACGTCATCAGTCGACGTTGTAACTTGAAAAATCTAGCATCCCGTCCGTGGCACTAGGTATTTCTGTGATCATCAATCAATAGTGGATTTTTATAACTAGGTCATACCCTGTGGTTTTTTCCCTTTACGGGTTTTCCATGTAAAAACTTATTGTGTCATCACAAATTGTTTCTCTTTCATCCAAGTTTGTGCTGAAATCTCGTGCAATGCTAAAACGATAATCCATTAATCTACTACCGCCAATTTTCTAGCACACATCACATAAGATCTTACATCCTATGATGTCCATGACAATGCACGTCTTTGATGGCTATCACACCTTAATATAGAACTTTAAAAAATGATGAGTTGTTTAATAAGTGATTTTATGGGCACATTGACAATTGGAGTAATATGAGAACATAGATGAACTTCCATGCTCAAAGTCTCCTTGTAAATAGAAGAGTACCATCTTAGATAAAATCCTAAGGTTTACAATAAGATAATTCATTTGAAATTTTAAGAGTTTAATTTTTTCTTATACATATAGTATGATAATATTTCTCTATGAAATTTAACAAAAATCTAGCCAAATATGAAAAAAAGGAAATTAAATTCGGTGACCCGTTAAATCATTTTTCTTTTCCTTTTTTTTTTTTGATATAAATTCAGATTCTTTGAATCAAATTATTTGGTGGATTTAACTGATTTAACATATTTAATTTGGGAAGAAGTAATGCCTATAAGTGTCTGAAATAAAATGAAAAACAGGTATACGAATTATAATGGGATTTATTCTCAACTTATTCTCAATTTAACAATATATGGATTTGATGAAATCCAGCTTATGGAACTTATTAAACTTAAATCATGAGTGGAGGCTTGGAGCCAAACACCACGTAAGTTAGAAAAATTATTGCAAACGGACAACGCAAACAGAGATGCATGCGGTGTCCGATCAACGCCGTAGATCACGGTGATATACGGTGAGGATGTATTTCGGTAAGCCCTACTTTAAAATTTTTATTTTTATTTTTTTATAAAAAATTGATGGCTCTTGTCCCTCCCCTCTCATCCATCCCTCGAGCCCAAAACCCAAAACCCAAAACCCAAAACCCAAAACCCCTTCTCGTTTATCTCTCCTCGATCTGTTTTCCACCGCAGCCTCACTCATCTTCTCTCCCTGCAGTGCCGCCTCCATTGTCTTTTTTGGAGTTCCCAATGGAGCTTGGCTCCCACTTCTGTCGGAACTCACTTCCCCACTTCCCCTCTGACATCTTTAACTCACCTCCTCTCCACCAATTTTGCTTAGTGCCTGCGTTTCCAACCCGAACAAGGAGGCTGCGCCGGAGTAAAGTCGCTCTTTATTCCTTCAGAGCCAATGCTTTTGGAAAGGAAGATGGCTCTGGAAATATCTCCTGGGACAGGGTTTCTTGGTCAGTGAAGGTTGGGTCCGAAAGGTTCTGGTCTAAGTTTAAGGGAATTCTGAAGAAGGAAACGGGGCTTGATCCTGATGGCGGGAAGCTGCTGGGAGGATTTGCTGAGGCTTTGTACAAAGGGAGGATGGAGGTCGATCGGTTCAGGCTGGAGATGCTGCCCGCATTTGTGGACTGGAATCGATGGGAGAATTGGAAGGTGCCCGTCTTGATATTGAGATGCTTTATTTTATTTTCTTTTCTTGCCTGTTTCATGTAGGGCTGTAAAAAATGTTGTTTGTTTTTATATTTTTGAATGGTGTCTATATCCCTTGCATGAATACATTTGTTTCAAGATTATGGCCACTTCTCGTCGGAAAGAAGGATGCTTACAATTGCACAACTGGTTGATGATTGTCGAAAGTGAAATCATGCAACATGCACTGATTTTAATTTCTTGTAAAATAGCTTCGTTTTCTGTTCACTATCCTCATAATTAGGATTAACCCTATCCAAAATTTTTGGACTGGACTTACATTTGATGCTAAAGTTATTTACTTTAGTACATATCCTTAAAAGAATCCAAATTTGGAGATATGAACAAAAATGTTTAGCTTTTTTAATCTAACTGGAGTTCTCCTTTTACTTTTATAACTTTTTAAAAAGGGTTTTGTAAAACAAACATTGCTTTATTTGTATTTGCACCTCAAACTAGAAAATTGAAATCATCATCCAGCTTGAGTCATTTGTCAATACTTGACATCTAACTACTTTTTAGCATTTAATAAATGCTATTGCTGATTAACATTTGCCTGTGAGACAACTGTGCAATTCAGAAATGCCAAGTTTGATCTGACATTTATGTTCATTGATAAGCCAGGAACTAAATAAGTGGGAGCCTAAGCGCATTGGTGCCTTCATTTTGTACTCTATCATTATTACAATTTCATGTCGAAGAATTTATGTCACCTTTGCAAGTAATGCATATCAACAAAGCAGGAAGGAACTAACTGAGGCATACATGGAGGCTTTGATTCCAGAGCCAACTGCAGCCAATGTGAAAATGTAAGGTCATAATCAGTTTTGTTTCTTCCACTTTAGTTGTTCACTTTGTTCAGAAGTTGGGCCATATATTCATGATCCCTGCTGCTACTTGTTGTATACGTTCGCTTCATGCTTATACGTTATTTGTATGCCATAATTAAAAAGTTAACTGAGCATTGATTGCATAAGTGTGCAGATATGTATTTCAAATTGCATGAAAGGATGCTAACCTACTATAATGATAGATGATCTAGTGATATTCTTTTTAATATTTCTACAATGTTGGTTCCATTTAGTAAAGTGATGGGGAGATAAATGTATATCCTAACATTAAATTCTAAGCTGATCAATTCATGGCTCTTTTTGATAGTTGAATGTGATGGACTCTCATGGATTTATGTTAAAACTTTAGTATGTAATCAAAAAACTGTTTATGCTATTTGCATCAAGGTGATGGTTAATAAATTAGTCTAAACATGAATGTGGGAAAGGGGAACGCGCAGTACCATTTGCTTTGTTTTCTTCTTTTAGACAATAACTATCATCTCATTTCTACTCCGTCTTCCATTGTCAGAACCTGCCCTAGGAACTCAAAATATTGTGATTTATATGGTCAAACATAAAATTAAATGTTTACTGCATGTACTAACAAATTTATAAAGTAATTTATGAGAAATATTTTCAAATAAATGTTCCCATACCCAAAAGAGGAACTAGAACTTGGCCCAATTAATACTCGATAATGTTTGTTCAAATTAATAAATAAACATTTTTGAACATTTTTAAAAATTTTGAAGGTTAAATGAACCAATCATAAATATGGTCCAAATCATTTATTTATGTTTACTAATAATTTTGTTCAATATTCAACAAGTGATTTGTTAACTGCTTTATAATATATTCATTATTCAAAAAATAAATTGTTAAGTGCTTTATAGTAAGGGTCTATTTGGGGCAGTTGCAGGTTATTTAAAAATTGTTGTGTAATAGCTGTGACAGGAAACTGCTGACAAAAATTGCTGCGGATAAGCTGACTGTCTGTTTGTTTTTCCCAGTTTTGAAATAGCCGTGCTGCAGCTGTTTATGGATAAATGACCATTTTGCCTTTGTATTATATTGTTGTTTACAACATAACTAATCCTGCTAGCACAATCAATATTTAAAACAAATATCTAGTTTGAACATTAAAAAATAAAAGCTGTAACTTTTCTATTACGTTTTTCTCTATCCGTGATATTCATCGTTTATTCACTTATCACATAAAAAAACACCGAGTTAAAATTAAATGCATTGCACATAAAAAAGATAACAAATAAAGAACACTCTACTGTAAGAAATGACTCGAAGATGTCCAAATAAGAAAAAAACCTAAAATCCAAACAACATAAATTAGTCCATCATATGATATGTAATTCACACATCTCGATTGTCGTAATAATATCACAATTAATTAATTCTACGGTCGACTTTCATCAACATGAAAAACTCTCTCCTGGTCGAGTCTTCTAATAATTTATTGGAGAACAAGTATAACGACGGGTCCTCATCAGTTTATGGAGTATCTTCCATAATTCTAACCTGCCGAATAGAAGTTGCATGTGACCTACTAGGCTCACTGGTGCATGAAGCCACCAATTGGAAGATCCGATTTTTGATGAAAGCAATACCTTCCTTTTTCTTTTTCTCAACCATGGGGCCCTTGGATCGACTAGTAGATCCTAGTTCATGTAGGCTGGGGTTGGAGTCCTCATTGGACCCAGCTGATCGCTCCGCTTCTAATTGCTCAGAACGGGCTCCGAGCCCTCTCTCGCTTGGTGCCCATGCTTGCTTACCTGTGGCCACCACTCTATCGGACATATGCTCCAACTCATCTTCAAGCTCAGGGCCATTGCCACTTAATTTGAATTTTTTCGCAATTGACACCATCTACAAATCAATTGATAAATCTCTAAATTGATCAATGACAACGTTGAAACTTTAAAATGATTTTACATTTAAAAAATTCTCACATCTAATCTCTCCGTCCACCATTCTTCAAAAGCATCGATGGCTCACTTTATAGGATCTCAATCTAAGTCTGTGGATCATTGTTTTAGCTCTTTCCATATGTTCCATTCATTTTTCAATTGAATCCATTTGTTCTTAAATTGCATTCTATCATACTCTCTCCGTGCTTTCTTTATACTTTTTTATTATGTTCTGGCTACTTTCTTGTCAAAATAGGTGGTTGAACTTTTTCCCAACTCGACTTCTTTGACACATAGGTCACAAAATATTAATGTCATCTTTTTATCTCATGTAGCGGACGAACCAATTCTTTTGCCTTGCTCATTACGACAACTAGCATGCAAAGAACTAAAGATCATATATTCATTGGGAGATAAAAAATTTAGGAAACATAAACATTCGCAACGCCACCACCGCATCGCAACCATCACCACCATATTTATCAATACATCACTCTGCCTCATCACCCCGTCCACAACACACCACACCACACCACAACCTCTACACCACCTACAACCAACATCACCAAGACATCAACACCACACCACACCGACCTCCAAACCACACATCATCACCTTTACATCACCTACCACCAACATCAATAGCACACCACCACCATATCACCAAAACACCAACGCCACTTCCACACCACCACCTCCAAATCATGCACCACAACCTCCAAAGCATGCACCACCACCTCCACACCACCTACCACCAACATCAATAGCACACCACCACCATATCACCAAAACACCAACGCCAACACCACATCACCACATCCACACCACACACTACCTCCACACCTACCACCAACATCAGTAGCACACCACACTACACCACCACTTCCACATCACCTACCACCACATGATCAAAACCACTATTTCATACCAAACCAAACACAACTAAAATCACAACACACCAATAACATGACATACCAAACGCCACCAACAACATAATCCCCAAAACAACTGTAAAATGATCACCACCAACAACCAGATCACGACTTCACCAAATAGATAACATAGCACTATATTTCGGTATCACCAACAACACCTTAATTTCCCCATGCCAACAATCACAACACAGGGAAAATGGGTAAAAAACAAGGAATTTGCATACCACGGGAACCAGCCAAATCACAACACCAAGCATATCACAACCTTCCACCAATTTCTACATACAAAGCAAATCATAACCTTCCTCCAATTTCCATATTATTTCCAATGAAATTTTCACATACCAAGCAAATTACAACACCATAATTTTCACATAGCAAGAAAAATCGCAAACTCAACATCACATGACAACTATCCTCCAATCCATGAACAAAAAATAGAGCATAGAGAAACCAAGTCATCATAGAGCACAGAGAAACACAAAAAAATTGCAAAATCAAAATACCTTATGTAAAGAATACATTGGGGTGACGGAAAGCACAAGATCCAAATAGAGCCGAAGAACAGAGGGAGTGAGAGAGGAGAAGAAAGGCAGACTCACCACAACAATCACTGGAACTAAGCAAGCCTAGCCACCGAAGCCACAGAGGGGAAACTCGAAGAAGAGAGGGGAGAGGAAAGAAGAAAGGCAACCTCACCGCAAAAACTGCCACAACCAAAAAGGAATCGGGCAGAACCCTAGCCACCAGAGCCATTGAGAGGAGAGACAGGGGCACGCGAGAGCAGAATACGAGAGCACAGAGAGCCACATGGGGTAAAAAATAAAATAATTCTCTAATAAATGTGGGTCATGCCACGACCCGCGTTTAAGGAGTTTTTCTCAAAGCACATTACAGTCACGATTTCTAAACGCCTTAATTCGACGTTTCCCCACCACAACACGACTTTTAAGCCGCGCCAAACGCACCATAAGTTTGATGATCATTCATATCATATATAATATATTAATTGAATAAAATTTGATTAATAAAAACTTAATTAATTATATATTTAATATTAATATATTATAATTCAATTTCAAAATGCATTATAATTTAATGCAATTCTTTTTTTTTTCTCAATGAAACAATTTGTTATTACTTATGTATATCATCACAAGAAATTTACTTGCAACTTATTATTATATTGCTTGATTTGTGTAAACTAGTAAGATACTAATTTGAAATTGATTCAATTGCTTATTTATTTAAATTTTTAATATCATTTGTTTATAACTTTATATAAAAATATAAATAATCATTCAAGTTTTAACTTGTTTATCAACTCGTTCGATTACTCATTCAATTTATATAAATAAATCAAGTACAAATCAATTATGGTTTTTAAAATTTTTAATTGAGGTCTGTATGAACATATATGTGCATGCTTGGCTTGAGCTTGAGCCTCATATGAACAAGTTATAATAAAGCCAAGCCAAACCCAATCTATGATATACTCGGCTGGATTACAACCCTAATTATATTTTTCATTAAATTTACTGCTAAATTTTTTGAATAATAATTATCAATTAATCGGGAAGAGTTATATTTAAAAATATAATTTAGTGGGTAAATTATAATTCTAAACTACAACGAAAGAGAAGGAAGTGTATGCTTGCTACTTATCTTATTTAAGTTTCAAAAAAATCATTAAACTCATCTTTTATTTTTAGTAACAATTTTGATCATAAAGATTTCTTAGATGCCAAAATTATGAGCAATAAATAAATCATTATATTCATTAAATAATAAGAACATGGCCAAGAACTAAGTATCATTAATTATTTGTTATTTTTTTATCTGCACTTAATACATCAATCTTAGTATTTTTTTGTCTAATCATAAGTTTAACTCACAACTTATTGATACTTTTTATTTGCATATCGAGGCGTAGTTCATATAATTATTATTTTTTAGTGGAAAGTCATCTAGCGCACCGCAGACTTGTACATTTTTCATCGGTATAATCGGGCTAATAATGTAAAATTTATGGTCATTAATGCGGGGGTACATTAGCATCCTAAATTTGTACTATAAAGAGGTAACTTCGTCTTTCAACACGCATTTGCATGCATTTTTTATATTTTTGTTTTGTATTATTTTCAATACACATTATTCATATGGAAGGACATTGCATTTGAATAGAATATATTTACTTAAAGAATTGAAACATTTATCTCATTTATAAGTACGAAGAATCATTAATTGGAGATAGAGAAATCATTCTAAACTATTTGAAATACAATCCTTTAGAAATTATACTTTTTGTATGCTTATAAAGAAGCTTTAAATATAAATAAAGAGAAATCATTGTAACTTATTTGAAATATAATCTTATAGGAATAGCACTTGTCTTGTGTTTATAAAGAAGCATAAAACATAAGCTTCTTAAATCAGTGCATAAATTTAAGAGAACGGAAATCTAAACCTCTGTGCATAAATAAGATTTCCAATTTTTAACAATATTGATATGGACTAAAATCTTGTGACATTGAATTAGCACCCCACTATTTTTTATTGTAAATTAACACTTAAATTCCTATAACAAAAAAAAAAAAAAAATCCTATAACAAATATATTGTGCTTCAAGTATTCCTTTTAAAATATTACCAAAGGAATTATTTTGTTTTAAAAATTTTTATAATTTATTTATTAATCAATTTATCTATGGTTACATAAACTTCTTAACTTAATTCACACACAAAAGCGTCAATAAATGACATGACTTGAACGAACCTGAATGGAAAAATTATGGTTTGAGTTGATCTGAATACATTTGGGTCAGGTTCGGGTTGCATATAGACTCTATTATTTGAGTTTAGGTTCATGCCAACTTGATAAACTCAAATTTGACACAATTATTATTTGAGTTAGGGTTAGGCAGATTTAGATTGAGTTAAATGGGTTAAACATGCCATATTTAAGTTAATTGCATTGTATTGTTTCAAAACATTTTATTATCTATATCATAAACAGGTTAGATGTGTCAGGTTTGGGCTGAGTTAGGTTCGGGTGAAATCGAAACATAAATATTTTAACTGAAATTCAAATAGGTTACAATGAAGTCTCTCCAAAACATGAAATAGATGACAACAAACATAAAAATACACCATTGGGTGAGGATGGGGGTGGTGGATGGCGGCTAGACAATAGGTAGGGGTCGGATTTGATGTGAATGTGAGGGCAAGAGGGTTGGAAGTGGGCTGTAGCAGCAGCTGAAAAGCTGGTGAAAGAAGTTGTGGTGGCTGTCCGACAGGTTAGAGGAGTAGGCACTAGCTTTGAGAGGATGGGTGGAGGTTATGGGAGAAACTGGAAGGTGGTTGCTGCAGGGAAGACAACAACTAACGGGAGGAGTGTTGAGGGCTGCGGCTGGGAAGAAGGGAGGAAGGTAATGGGAAGGTATAAAGTCTGGGGGCTGCAGTAGACAACAAAACTGCTGCCTTTGGGGTGCACTGCAGCAAGTACGACGAAGGCGATGGGGAGAGAGATGTTGCGGGTGAGGGGGAGGTTGCATATAACCACCACCTAGGAGCAATATACAGCCGAAGCATCATTCGTTCTCAGTTACAACTCTAGAAGGGACAAAGGGGACGCTGATAGCTGTTCAAACACAACAAACATTCTGTTTATAATAAAAAAAGATAACCAGGAGGGATCCTTCTTGGGCGACAGCAAGTCCCAACCCTAATTAGGGTCGGCTAGTTCAACCTCTATGCTGAGCCGTGGGCGGGTTCAGCCTTAGCAGCCCCGCATCCCAAATATTTTGACACCCATGTAATAAAAAAATTTAGTTCAAGTATATTAAGGTTGGGTCAACTTTAGGTAAGACTGAAATTTGTCCCATCTGCTCTAATTAACACTCCTATATTTACACATGCTTACATAATTGAATCATAATTTTTTTTCAAAAAAAATTATGTTTTATTTGTCGTTAGTTTATAAGAGCTTTAGATACCTTTACCTTTAAGTGCATAATTTTTTTAGGCAATTTGGTCCTTCAAATTTTTATTTAGTTCTAAACCATAGATGACTTAGATTAAGTTTAATTTTTTTTGTAATCATAAGCTATTCTTTTCATCAAGCTATGCAAAGGACCATAGTATCATCATTTGCATACTCATGACATGTTTTTGTTAATCATAATTTCTTTCTGACTTTCCCTCATAAACCCTTAATAAAATACATGTACTATACCTTCCTAGATTCATTAGTACCTGCTTTTTTTTTAACTAAACTTTTATAAAATTTTGGATTACAAAAGCTCTATATTAATGAAACATTAGCCCTCTTAATGAATCATCTTTTTGCTTAAGAGTTTAATCTAAGGTTTATAAATTGATTTCATGAATTAATGCAAAAGAAAATCTTGGCTAGGTTTATTTTGTTTCAAGCCTAAAGAGGGGGAAGAAGAAAAGGTGCAAAATCTATAGTTCCTCCTCGAGACGCACCTCAGGCCTCTTTGCTTCAAAGCTCCTGCATTTGGTGTAGCACGTATTTCTGTTCATGCTCGATCTTCCGTATTCAACTTCCTCCATATGTGGTTGCTGTTGTTTGCATGCTCTACATGGCTTTGGCCTGTTGATCTCATGTTCTTTCACCTTTGCCTTATCTTTTTCCCTTGCTTGCTAGCTTTATCTCTATATATATTTTTTTGTTAGCCTCCCTGCATTTCTTAAAAGGTCGTTTACCAACTTATTTTGTCAGTTTAATTGAACCAACTAACAGGTTGGTTTATTTTTTATTATAATTAATTCAATATATTTATAATTTGTTAGTTAATTATCTCATCACATTCAAATAAATTCATCGTGCAAATAGTTCTCTCTCAAAACTATATTCTTTACATAAAAAAAAAAATTATATTATTTATTTTGAGCAATTAGTGCATTTTAAATCATTTGGAACCAGACAACTTGATTAAGCCTTTAAATTATTTAAAAATAACTTTAAATTTTTTATTAATACTTATCAATCAGTTAAATAATATTTTAGGGTTGGGTCTTTACATTGGTTCTATCCATATCCTCCTTCAAATAACAACGGCCTTTTTAGATGGCTACTTACTTGGACTGGGATCCTGTCTGAGCTGGTGGTTTATCTATTATGTGCTTGGGAACTGTTTGTTATTGGAGTTTGATATGCCCTGGCAATCTTTACTGAAATCAATTTTTTTTCTTTTCGTGTATTTTTCAAGCTTGCAACTACTTTTGTTGTTGAACTTCAGTGAGTATGTGTCATAAAGATTTCATTAGTGGAAATTGTACTTTCGGAATATGCTTGCTATTCAGGAGAGTCTGCAACTTTGTGCCATATATTTTTATAAATAATGCCCATCTGATTTTTTGGCAAATTTTACTGTAGGTTCAAGAAGGGCATGTGGAGAAAAACCATGCCTAAAGGCTTAATAGTTAAGAAGTTCACCAAAGGACTTGGAGGAACGTATATTCAGGACAATTCCTATGTTGGGGAAGATGCATGGGATGATGATATTGAAACTTCTCAAGGTGTTGTAAGCGGTATTTTTGACAAGGATACTAGGTTGAGCCATGACAAAAAGGAAGATATAAAAGAAGACTTGGGCTTCTCGGGTTTGTTTGTTTATCTTTATCTTTAAGTGGTGAATTGTTCTCCCAGGATGATGACCCTTATGCAGTAAGTCTAATCTGTACGTGCTTTTGAACCGTTCTGTTATGTTAATAGAAGGCCAAGACTATGGTACCACCTGGAGAGGTCGGCTGAGAATGTGGAAAGAAATCTTAAGAAAGGATAAACTGGCAGAGCAGGTCGATTCTGAAACAGCTAAGTATGTCGTAGATTTTGATATGCAAGAGCTGGAGAAAAGTTTGCGTAAAGAGGTTGAGAGAGCATCAACAAATTCAGAAGGTACTAGAGCGCTTTGGATTTCTAAAAGATGGTGGCTCTACCGCCCAAAACTTCCTTACACCTATTTTCTTGATAAGCTAGATTCCTCTGAGGTAGGCTTCTTCTTTGAAAATCAGTTTTAGCGATCTAAAGTTTCATAAATTTTACGGGAATTCATTCCACCTCCAACTTTTCTGCTATCCAGAAGTGAATTACTAACCTGTGTAGTCTAATTTCATTTTACACAGGATTTGGGTCATTTTTGTTCCCTTTATTAACTTAATATGCAGCAGGAAATGATTGCATGGGAATGCAGGATGGATAATGCAGCTTGGCAGCAACAATTGCATATTTTTACTTTTTTTTTAGTGTTGGATGAAGGAAGTGCAGCTGCTTTTGGCAGTGAAAATAGGTTGCGGTAGATCTGTGCTGGTATTGGGAGCAAGAAAGGCCCGCATTTGCTGCATACAACACATACACAGTAACAGTAATTATGATTCTTAGCGGCAGGCCTGGGAGCTAACAATAGGATGTGGGCGAGTAGAGACTTGAGGTAGAGATGTGAGTGAGTGAGAGACTTGAGGTAGAGATGTGTGTGAGTGAGAGAGAGAGAGAGAGAGAGAGAGAGAGAGGTTATGAGTAAGTGAAATGCTAGGTTGAGAATGAGGAGAGTAATCACGAATATAATAAATTTTACCGAGAGAGTTGGCTAGCTACAGCAAAATTTATCCATATTATGTCCATCATCAGTTATAAGTTCTAGTATTTCTTTCTTTTGGAAAGATCTACATGATTATTCTTAATTAGTACAGGCTCTATAAATTTGCGTTCACTTATTGGAGTATGGTGTTTATGGGTTACATTTTCAAAAGCCATTATATTTAAGATACGGTATTACTCACATATTTCACTTTTATTTTGTGATGACTTTATGATAGTTTTGGGTTTCTCATTTCACGACTTGCCAAAATGCTTGGAGTTATGAAGGTAGGAATAGATAGTCGGACAACAAAAATAAATTTTAAATTCCTAATAATATCACAAATTAATTAGTTAAATCATCCAAATAATTGAAAGAGTCATTGACAAATAAATTTGTTTCAACTTAAAAGTAAAATAATTGTGAATGAAATTTCCTTTCTCTAGTTTAATTGTATATTCTATAAATCATTTTTCTTTTATTTCTCTTTTTCTAACACTGAATTTTTCTCAAAAATATTAGTTTAAAAATAGCGAATTATCAATGACTTAGTGAATGCTCATACCTTTAGAACTACAATAACTTGACGGAAATAGAAATCAACATGCATTTTTGTCAAATATAGTTACTCGGTCTTGAATCAATTGACAATTTATTATTCAAATATGATCATTCAAGGAGATTTAGAATTTTCTATTGTATAGTATAATATCTTAATTTATCTATATCATTATATATATGTTATATTTGTTTTAGCAACACATTTTAAAATGTATCATTTAAATTTATGCAATATTAATATCATTTTTTTACATGCACAAATATCTTAACAACTTTAACTAGTACCATAAAACGGTGAATTCTTTCCGTCAAT
The DNA here is from genome assembly GCF_001263595.1 of Phalaenopsis equestris. NCBI lineage: Eukaryota > Viridiplantae > Streptophyta > Magnoliopsida > Asparagales > Orchidaceae > Phalaenopsis > Phalaenopsis equestris. The sequence goes on from NW_018164536.1 coordinate 2,970,580, forward strand.
ATGCACATGCAAGCATATTATATAGATCATTTCATTGACAATTCTTATTTTATACAATATATTTATATAATAATTTGATTATATATATGAACAACTTAAACATGCTAAGAGACATTTTTGAGACTTGCACATATTGACATATTAGAGGTCATAAACATTTGTTCTTTTTGTAATGAAAAGTAGTTTCCTGCTTTATGTGTATAAAATTGATTGCATGCTGTTGAAGCACATAATCCTGGACATTCTTAGTTATATGCTAAGGGGTCTATGTTTTACATTTTTCTATGAAGCAGGTTGCGGCTGTTGTCTTTGAAGAGGATTTGAAGAGAGTATATGTGACAATGAAAGAAGGATTCCCATTAGAATATATTGTAAGTCTAAAATTGATCTATAAGATCCATGGTAATTAGATTTCTGCTTCAATTTGCATTGTTAACTCAAGTGTAGTTAATTCAGGATGGCTGCTTGTTTGTAGGTTGATATTCCTCTTGACCCTTACATGTTTGAAGTGATCTCAAGTTCAGGTGCTGATGTGGACCTCCTTCAGAAAAAGCAAATCCATTATCTTCTGAAAGTTGTGATTGCATTAGCGCCAGGATTAATGATTTTATACCTCATAAGAGAGTCAGTTATGCTATTACATATCACATCTAGGCGTTATCTACACAAGAAGTATAACCAACTTTTTGATATGGCATATGCAGAGAACTTCATTCTGGTATGTTTCATGAAAGCAACTATACTAATTTATTTTATAAAAATATTTAGTTCTTGCAATTAGATGCCAAGGAATTTATCTCCCTCGTTTTGGCAAAATTCTAATAGATACTGTCTCCTTCCAGCCAGTAGAAAGTTCCGAGGAGGTGAAATCAATGTATAATGAGGTTATATTAGGTGGTGATGTTTGGGATCTTCTGGATGAGATAATGATATATATGAACAATCCCATGCAATATTATGAAAAGAAAGTGCCATTTGTTCGGGTAATCAATTTCGATTCTTTTTTTTGTAGTTTGCAATATAAATCCTTCCTTTTTTCTCTTACTCCTTTCTGTGATCAATGTTGCTATCCGTTTCATATCTTAATGTTTGCTCTAAGTTATTAATTTTCCTGTTGTGTTTACTAGGGTTTACTTCTTTCTGGACCACCTGGGACTGGTAAAACACTTTTTGCTCGTACGCTTGCAAAGGAAAGTGGACTGCCATTTGTTTTTGCATCTGGAGCTGAATTTGCTGATAGTGAAAAAAGTGGCGCTGCAAGAATTAATCAACTATTTTCGATAGCCAAAAGAAATGTACGTTTATGATTTATTTCTCTCTCCGTATGTCTGGTTCTTGCTCACAAGGAATACTTAAGTTTAAAGGTTGTAGAGAGCTTGGTAGAGATCAAGCACTAATTGTAGCAAATCACATGATTGTAAATATAGGAGGTACAGTTACAATGATTGAAATCATTTGAACATGTTTTGGGCAATTGCATCCATATTGCTTATTCCTGCATGGTTGCTTGGACTATAAAATTTTCAATGCGAGGATTGCATTAGTACAGTAGGCAAGCATTGTTATCTTTCATATATTGCATATTAATTGGTATTTTTCGAGTCTTACTCTAAAAGAGCATCCACATTATAACATTAAACTTTGTGTTTGTAGTTCCATCGAACTCATAGCCTTTTCGTTAATTTCACAATCTCAATTAACTAATATTCTGCCAGGCTCCATCCTTTGTTTTTGTGGATGAGATTGATGCTATTGCTGGTCGACATGCTAGAAAAGATCCTAGAAGACGAGCAACATTCGAAGCCCTAATTACACAGCTTGATGGAGAGTATGTTTTATCAAACTTTCTTGTATGCTTTTTAATTCTTTGTAAGCATGGTTGAGATTTTGCAATATGTTAGAACAGGCTTCTTCAATGAACATGCAATCTTCATTTTAAGATGAATATTGCAGAGGGGTTTTAAACTCCATTTTTTGGATGAATAGGATTGTCACGCCCTTCGACAGCCTCCTTTGATTGAAAGCATGATAGAGGTGGGTGTAAGCCCAATTGACTTAGTTTATCACCAACACCTATTCTGAGTTTCACCCATTAGAACAAAGTGGGTGATAAAATCATTCACTTGAGCTGACCAAATAGATCATATGCCATAAATTTTTAATTCAATGAAATCTATTTATAAACTCAAAAAAATTGAGTGAATGCATTCTAAAACTTTCTTTTGTTCAACTAGAAAACATTAAATAAATAATCTAAACAATGGCATAATAATATGATAAAATTCCTCAAAAAATCTTCTATAATAGACAACAAGGCCTAAGAAGCTCCTAACTTCTGTGACAGTGGTAGATTTGGCCAATTTGCTATTACTCTAACCTTAATTTGATGATTTGATCCACTGTAACATCCTCATTGTTTATCACATGTCCCAAAAATACAATGCATTTCAAGTAAATTTCACATTTAGAAAATTTGGTGTATAATTTGTTTTCTTTCAATTTGCAATGTTGTATGGAGGTGATCTGTGTGATTAGCATCATTCCTTGAATATGCCAATACGTCATCTATAAAAATAGGTAGAAATCTATCCATAAATGGTTCGAAATTATGTTCATAAGATTCATAAAGTTTGTTGGTGCGTTCATCAATCCAAAATGCATTACTCTAAATTAATAATGCATTTATCGTGTACTAAATGTTGTCTTTGCTATATATATATTTTTAATTAGTAGCAGATAGGTATATTGCTGGTCAATTTTTGTCTAACTGATCAAAGGGATTATCAATCCTTGATAATTGATATTTGTTTTTAGTTATGAGCTTGTTTAAACCCCAATAATCAATGCATAATCTTAGAGTTTTAACTTTCTTTTTAACAAACGATGCTGGAACACCTCTTGGTGATGTACTACACCTTACAAAACTCTTCTTTATAAAGTCCTGCAACTGACCTATTAATTGCTGCAATTCCTTGATTTCTATTTTTTATGGCTATTTTACGTTAAAACCTTCACATTGCACTAAATCAATGGAGAAATCTATATTTTTGATTGGAGATGAACCAACTATTGTCTAGAAAGATTTGTGGGTATTCCTTTACAATATCTTCTTTAATTCTCAGCCGTTGATGCATTGAGTCATTGAAACTTATTGTTCATTCTCATACAGTCCAAGGCGTTGGAGTTTGAAGTATAAAGGGATACTTATGCTAATGACGAGGATTTTCAGAAGTCCAATTGCGGGAAAAGACTACATTCCTAGGAGTTATGTTGGGAGTGCATTTTGCACGAGTGCCACAATGGAGATATGACATGACATTTTGGCTAGGATATGATTCTTTTCTTAGCAAATGAAAATTTTTGTTGTCCTTGCTTAGTACGAGATGTGGAGAGGCCTGTCCGGTAGTATAGAATATGCAATTAAACTGAGGTTCGAGGGAAAAATAAAGGTCTTTGTACTCCACTACCTGTTTCAGCGCTGCATTGGGTGGACATGAGCATGGAATACGTTGTGGGTTTGCCCTGGACACAACAAAGGATTAATATGGCGGTGTTAGATTGTTTCTTCAAGATGCATATTTTGTGCCTTGCTATAAGATGGTCGTCACACATATTGACTTATACTTTATAGAGATAATCTGTCTTCCTGGTATGTCCATGACCATGACTTCAGATCGGGATATAAAATTTGTCACTCTTGAAGGACCTTATTGATAAGCTGGGTATAAAACTCGAATTCTGTTTAGCAGCACATCTGCAGACAGATGAACATATTGAGGTGGAGAATCAAAGATTGGGAAATCTCCTCAGGTATTTTGTTTAGTAAAACATCAAGCTATGAGACTGGATTCTTTCATGGGCTGACTTTACTTGCAATAAATTTCTGGCTAGTCCAAAGGTCGCAGTCCCTTTGAGAGATTGTATATGGACGAAATTTCTCACACCATTGGAGTTGGTGCCGATACTATTAGCAACTAAGGTTACCACGAATGCATAGGCTAAACTTAGAGAGATTCATACTCTCCATGAGCAGGGGAGGAGAAAAATAGCCTAGCAAAACATAAAGTACTAGAAGTAGGTTAAGTAGTCCAAGAGCTCCTAGGTTTATAAAAAAAGAGACTTAGTATGAATCAGATTGAAGAAGAAGAGGTTCCCTACAAATTCTTGTGGGAAGCTCAAGCTTTGAGTGACGGCCCGGTTAGAATTTCGAGGAAGATTAATGGCAATTTGAAGATTAATTTACCTGAAGAGTATAACATTTTTGCCACTTCAATTTTGCCAATTTTTTTGCCGTTCTATGAGATCCATATGCTTCCAGTTAAAATGATGGGCCCTCTCTTGTCTGGGTAGAATAACAGGGGTGGTCCTCAGCTCACAAAGGTAATTACTGCAATGTCCTTGGCAGATGCAAGTAGGATGAAACGGGAAGAACTGGTCCCAGCCCGCAAGGGCTGGCTGGGCCCCCTTGATGTTCTTATTTGCTTAGATTATTATTAGGGTTATTTTTATTTTGCAACGTATAAATATGTTGCTAACTTCTGATTTTGGAACTTTCCTTTTGTTTATGAATTTTAGAGATTGATTTCTCTGAATTCTACCCTAAGGAGTGCATTAGCCTCTTCCTTTTATACGTTGTATGCCTAAATTTTGTTTGTGAATAGGTGGTGGATCCATTGGCAGCACCACCTCACCAATATCTCACCATTTGGCTGCATTTCTGCTGTGTTCCTCTTATACGCAGCCAGGACTAATTTTTTCCCTTCCAATCTTCACCAATGTCCCATTTTTCTCTTCATTGCCGTTCTATAACATCTCTCAGCTAGATCCGACCCATAAATACATTCTAGACTCCAGAAAACGATGTCAACTGGAGACCAAAGTGAATTCTATGTTTATTCAAGATACAACTTTGTGTGATACCTGATGTTTCATCATATTTTTGTGCATTTTGTTACTGCACTACTGTTGCATGATTGAATTTGGAACAAAAGTATTTTGTCAATGCTTTACTTCTCTGACAGTCTAGTAGTTCTTTTGAAATGTTTCTCCATATCACATTTATTGGCATTTTTTTTTTATGCAGGAAGGAAAAAACTGGTGTTGATCGGTTTTCACTAAGGGAAGCTGTTATTTTCATATGTGCAACTAATCGTCCGGATGAGTTGGATCCTGAGTTTGTTCAATCTGGCCGCATTGATCGGCGCTTGTACATTGGTTTGCCTGATGCCAAACAACGCGTGAGAATATTTGGTGTGCACAGTGTAGGAAAAAGAATGGCCGAAGATGTGGACTTTGAAAAGGCAAGTAATTTGAAATATGCAACACTCATGTAGTATGATTTCTACCTTCAGTCTTTTGGGTTTTCAAGGTGCGCTGCTATGAAAGGTATTCTCTCTTGAAAGGCACAAGATTTCTAAATTTATCACCAAGTCAAAGCTTTATCACCAAGTCAAAGCAGATCCTTTTAGAGGAAGACTTATATTAGTCACTATTATTTTACCCATCTTCTGTTTTCCAAGGCAGCTTTCAGTTATGTTAACATGACAACAAGGTAAATTTATGACATTGATGTTAAAACTCAAAAGACGCTCCTTTATCTGCCATTCATTTAGGATTTGCAAGCTGTCACATCAATGATTGAGATTATGCAACTGCAATAATTATTAATTTTTGAAGGCATGGATACCAACTCAGCAAAAGGGTTCCTCTAGCTTGCCCTACCAAAGTTGGATAAGACTAAGCTTCTGCTGTTGAAGATTATAAATATGGTAAAGAAATGGATATTAATCAAAACCATTATGGAAAAGAATAAGTGGCTAGGGAAGTTTCAATTCTTCATTCTTTCCAAGTATTTAAACATGAAGTTACATGGAAAGAAAAATGAAATAAATAATTGCACAAACAAGCACAATAAATCACGCCTATGTATTCCTATATTTGATATATTTTGGGATTGTCGAGCTGAACTGGGATTTCATGCCAAGTGTAGTCTAGTGAATTCCCTAGAAACAACCCGAAGTTGGTTCAACCAAATCTAAGGTGACCGTAGTTTGAATCTCTCCGATGGTGGCAGCTATGATGGTAAGCTATCGAATGGAATGTTTTGAAACTCTCTTTGTGAGGGCTTCTCTATGTCTAAAATTGGCACCTCACTCCTATTGTCTTATTTCTTCACCAAAATTGATCTCACAGATGCTTTTCTGTTGTCAAGAGCACTTGTGATCTTGGACTCTGCTAAAGGTAGAAGAATGATGCACTTACCATCCTTGGTGAAGGAGTAGGTGTTCCTGAATCCATCGTGCTTAGTCCTACGATCAAATTGCCACACTCTTCCCAACAAAAGATGACAAACATCCATGGGCATCACGTCACATCACACCTGACCTTGTAGCTGTCTTTTAATCAAACATTGATTTACTACAGGATTGTTTCGGGCAAGCCACCACTGAGCAGATTTTGACGATTCAACCACCTCCCGGAGCACAAAATGCATGGTGGAGCCGCTTCAAAGTTTCTTGGGTAGAACTATTACTTCTTTGGCATACACAACACAGTTTTCCGCCTGTGGTGATGACATGTCTTGGCTTGGGAGGTTTCAGCTGCACCCTAGGGAGACTCCTTCACAATGCCACACCAACTAACGCTTGGCTAGTCAATAGAGGGCTCGTCCAGGATGTTATGTGCCCTTGGGGTTGTAACAAGGAAGAAACTAGGGACCACATTTCTACTAAGTGCTTGATTGTCGTTAATGTGCTGCAAATGCTGCGAAGGTGGGGATTTTCTATCTCAAACTTCAGCTTTATCGATGATGCCACCTGTCGGCCAACTTTTCGATGTGAAAAATTTAATTTAATTTATAAGGTAAAAGGTATATAGTTCAGATTATGAAAGTAGTGTTTTAATTTTTTTTTTCAGAAAATGAGACTGAATGGATCTCATTAGTCCAATAGTTTGCATAATCATGTTTGATACCCTGAATACTACACATTTCAAGAGAAAAATGTAGATTCCGGTATAGACCCAATCCTGCAAACTAAACGATTTGTGACATCTATTTGGTTTGCGAACCTTTTTTATGTGACCGACAAATTTTCCTATTTAATACAAAGATTAAATAAAGTTTATTTTACCTGGGTTCCAAGTTCCCTATAGAGGCAAACCTCTATAGTTAATTATATCCCAAGTGACGGGAGTCACTTGAGAAAACTCTCGATAATAATCAGTGGTTCTAGACTTCAAGAATTCAAAGTTCAGGTTTTCAAGGTAGAACGCGGAAAAAATAACTCAAGTAAGAACAATCCTTTCAGGAATCCAAAGGAAGTAAAGGGTAAGGGATGTCACAGATCCAGAGGGGAATCCTCAACGACCTCCCAAACTATCCTACTGTATGTCTGTGTTTTAGAGAGAAATTTATTTGAATGTTGAATCCCGTCAATTTTATTATTTGGGACTTACATTTGCATAATAACTGGATATGCAAATAACCCGCATGGGTAAGAGGTTTTACGTCGTTCTGGGCGACAACCTCGGAACCTAAGGCGAGTTAGGACTTACGCTACATAACGTGGTTACGTAGGGGCCTAAAAGAGGGTGAGGAATTACGTCGCGCTAGACGAGTTACCTCGAAATCCTATGGGTTGTTTAAACTAAGAAAGTTTAACTGGTGAAGACTTATTTTGCTGTTGTAGAATGACGACCACCTCAACTTGTAGTCTACTCCAAACTCTTTGTCGAGCTGCCAACGAAGTTGCTCCAAATTCCTTGTCGACGCAGCAGTCCTAAAGTTTAAGGTTCAAAATGTTGTACAATGCACGTTTCAATGTCTCAGTTTTGTTGTCATTATGAGGGGTTAAAGTTGATTAGAGCGACACCGACTAGGATCCCACGGTTCCCTCATTCCGGTATCACTATTTTCTTTTGAATTTACTTAGCCTAAATGAGTTGTGAAACCCATTTAAACCGGTGAGATCTCGTTAGCAACCGTGAGTTACCTCCTCCGAGAGACTCCCATAAATTCGAGAGAACGTATTATTTTTTTTTTGTTTTAAAAATGTTGCTTTATTTTGAAAAAAATATTTTGTTTTGAAAGTAAGATTGTATTCAGTACCTGCATAATGTGTTAGAGCAAGAGTAATTGCAATAAATAAATAACAACAAATAAAATATACCTGCATACGTGGCGTATCTGCTGCTATTCCTGTTGCATGTTTAACTCACAAAGCACAATATAATTTGCAGGGAATTTAAGTAAATTACAGAGAAAATAAAAAAACAGTAAACAGTAGAACAAATTGTAGTAACAACTAGGAACTCCAAACAAGTGATCTTAAGGTTTTCTACAACTACTGATTGCAAATAGCGAGCTAGTATGGTGATCCTACGACCTCCTACGGCTCCGAGAAGCAACTAGCAAGTGTGTATGGTGATCCTACTACTCCTGACAAGAGCTAGAAATTTCGAATAACGCCTGTATGAGTTCCTATGAACCAAAACAACAATGGACAGCACCTATGCGACTTTCTACGAACCTAAATCGTGGTGGGCAGCAACTAGATGACTTCCAAATGATGGTGTACAGCTACTAGGTGGCTACCTACGAACCCAAATCGGGGTGGACAGCTCCTAAGTGGTTTCCTATGAATCCAAATCGTGGTGGGCAACAACTAAATGGCTTCTTACAGACCCAAATCGTAGTGGACAGCTCCTAGGTGGCTTCCTACAAACCCAAATCGTGGTGGGTAGCAACTAGATGGCTTCCTACGAACCCAAATAGTGGTGGACAGCTCCTAGGTGGCTTCCTACGAACCCAAATCACGGTGGGCAACTCCTAGGTGGCTTCTTATGAACCCAAATAATGGTGGACAACTACTAGGTGGCTTACTACGAACCCAAATCGGGGTGGACGACTCCTAGGTGGCTTCCTACGAACCCAAATCGTGGTAGACAGCTCCTAGGTGGCTTCCTACGACATCGGACAGCGGTTAGGAGCATTGGGCAACACTCTACAACACATATACAGTGATTAAGTTGTTCAAGATCGACCAATAAAAGTACCTTGAAGCAGTGATCAAGTTGCCAAATGAATAAAATTGTGCAACAGACTAATACTTGCATCTTTTTAACCAAGACATAAATTCGGTTAACACAATTCAATGCAAAAAAAACTATTCGGAGATCTGCAAAAATCAGTCCCTATGATTGGGAGAGCCACTAACATAACAAATGTAAGCAGATAAATAAATTTTGAAGTGTTTATAGTATAGCATAAATTAAGCTAAGCCGTCATGAGATCAAATCTTATAGATGAAAGAATACATGTGAAAGCTTTAAACCAGATTGAATCTACATAAACATAACTAATTCAATTCCTCAGAAAGTTTCCTTCTAGCTTTCATCAGATTCCATAGCTTTAATTAAAGATCTATAAAAAAAAAAGTTTAAGCGAGGAGATCGACCTGAACCGACGAATCAGATCACACTGTAACTGAAACCTCTCCTTCGTGAAGAAGAGGGAGTTCAGGAAGACGCTTCTGTTCGCAGAAGAGGAGCTGGGGTCGAACATGGGAGGAAGGAGGCGAGCAAGAAGCTTTCTGCGATGAGGGAGTCGAGCAGGGGATGATCGAACGAATCCGAGGAGGGGAGAAAGGAGACGAGCCTTCCTGTTCGCAGAGATGGGGTGCCAGATTTGTTCGCAGAAGAGAGGCTAGGGCTTCAGTACGTGAGGCAGAGAGGGGAAGAAGGCGAGTTGCAGAGGAGCGTACGGGAGACGGGATCGAGCTCTGTAGCTTCGGTGCGGGAGACGGGAGAGAGCAAGTGGCTTCGGTGCGGGAGACGGGAGAGAGAAAGCGGGGTTCTTCGGCGCAAGGAGGAGGCGAGCGGGCGAGCAGGCGTTCAGGAAAGGCAGAGGAGGAAGACCAGCGGGACAGGAGCCGACGTTCGGGAAAGGGAGAGGAGGAAGATTAGGCGAGGGTGTCGAGCGGGAGAAAGAAATAGGCAGCGGGAGAGTTAGCCGTTGCTCGAATCAATTGGGCGGGGAATTAAATAGTTTCCAGATGCAGGGGAGGATTAAATAGAATGTATTAACACCTGAATTAATTTTAATTAAGACAAAAATTAAATAATTCGTTTGAATTTTGAAATTTGAATTTCAAATTCAGATGAGCTGGTGCCTAGCTCGTGTTCAGCCCGAGTCCAACTTGAATCGAACCCGAGTCAAACCTGGGCTGAGCCCGGGCCCGGGCTCCGCTAAAAAGAGTGCATCGATATTCGTGCTAGTCGCTCGCACGCGAAACTATAGAGATATGGGTGTCCTTCCTAGCTAAAGTCGGCGTTCCGAACGCGTCTGCGTGATCCGTTTCGGCATCCGGGGTTGTCCGGACGAGTTTGCCGACGGGCAAGTCAAATTAAGCCAAAATTGTGCGGGGTACGATGCGTGCGCAAAAATGCGGCATTATCGAGCGTTCGGGTCGCCAAGGGGTTTTCTAGGGGCTGCTCCTATTAATGTAGGAACTCAACTCGAGCTTTATGTGTCGATCCTAATCAACTCAATGGAATGTCGAAGATTTGGGACCGCCCATGCGAAACTCGAAGGAGTGACGAGGTGGCTCGAATTTTTTAAATGGTGTGGGTTCCGTACTAGTCTTCTTGGAGGGTCAAATAAGAGAAGCCTAAAGCTAGACCCTAGGCTCTAAGGAGAGAAGTAACGACCTCATCCGAAACTGAGGTCAACACCACCTTGAAGATCGTGACCTCTTCTTGCTCCACTCCCAAATTTTGCTGGCTCACATCTATTGTCATGCTATCCATTAATGTTGGAGATCGCGCAATGCCAAAAATCATGGGAGTGCATGTCCTGAACCTACTGTCGTGGCGGCGATGATCCTTGAATCTTTAAACAAAACATACTCCTTTACTATTTCCTAGCATAGGGACACAAGCCGGTCTCATGAACTATTGTACTACTTTCGAGGCCAATGTTGATGGTGCACTTCTTCTGAGTGGTTGGGCAGGGATGGGAATTGTGATTCAGGATGAGATCAGGCAAGTGCTTATTGCAGTAGGCCACCAACTGCAACATTGGGATTGTGGATTTGTCGAGTTGCAAGCCATCCTATCCATTTGTAGTAAACAAAAATGAAGAAGAAAATGCAATGAAAATTCTTACCTGAGCATTACTGATAAGTAGTCTTCATCCGGCTTCATAACTATCCTCAACAAGAATTATCCGTGGAGGAATATATTGCTGAATTCAAATAGTTGGGGCTGAAAGGCAATCTTTCCAAACCCATAGTGAATGCTACTGCATGTTTTTGGGTGGTCTACGACCATCTATTGTTAATGTGATTCTACTGCAACTATTGTGGATCTTAAGTGACGTGATTAACTTGGCGGTGAAGGTTAAAAAGCCGCAGTAATTTGGTAGAAACATCCTATTATGCATTCCTACTAATGATTTGGCTGTTTCTAGCAAATTAGTCCAATTCTGGGCACAAGCCAGTGGTCGAAATTTTGAAAACCATAACGAATCTGCTTTCCACTCGCAAGGGACTGTTACTACAGTGTGGGATACATCTGATATAAGATGCTTCAAATGTCATGGGTTTGAGCACATAGTCTTGAATTATTTTAGTGGTGGAGGTGGTTGATCTAGAGGAAAATGATGTGGTAGAAGGAGAAGATACTAATCCAACAAGGGTCCAAATTATGCATGCGGATGAATGAGAATTACTTGTGATAAGACTTCAGATGAATGGGAACTACTTGTGATAAGACTTCTCATAAGCGTCGAACAATCTTCCAATAAAGATTGATTACGAGTAAACATCTTTAGAACATGGTACATAGTTCAGGACAATGTTTGTAACCTTATCATCGATGCTGGAAGTTGTGAGAACGTGGTTGCAACTACCATGGTGGAGAAGCTTGGGCTAACTCAACATCATTGCCATCCCTATCAACTCACCTTACTAAAATTAAAGTCACCTGACAATGCATGGTGCTATTTTCGATTGATCGAAAAAATCTTCAGTAGTAGGCTTTATTTGATATAACTCCTATGGATGTTTGTTACACATTGCTTGGTCGGCCTTGTCAATATGACGCCGTACAAATCATGATTGTTATGCTAACACTTATTCTTTTTTCGAAGCTGTAATTCAAACTAGTTTGGTGTCTATGAAGGAGATTCAGGTTGGGGCTGGAATAAACACTGTTACTCCTTCATTGCTTTTGAAAGATTTTAAGGAGATAGCTATGGGGTATCTCTTGATCATAACTAAGAGTTTCGGGCATTTACCTACAACTCATTCCGAAGTGTAGGGAATGATACAACAGTTCGAAGATATATTTCTGACAGAGATTCTTGCAGGATTGCCTTTTATGAAAGAGGTACAACATGCCATTGACATTTAGCCTGACTTGGTCTTCCCCAACAAACTTGTATCTAGGATGTCTCCAAAGGAGTACGAGGAACTTCAATGCTAAGTGGATGAGCTTATCCACAAAGGCTTGGTACAACATAGGGTAAGCTCGTGCCTGATTTCAGCTCTCTTGGCTCCAAAGAAGGATGGATTTGAAGATTCAATGTTTGAATCATCATCGGTGCCTGTGCACGACGTGTATGACGATGAATATTTTTCGGTCTCTAATCATGGACATGGTCGGAAAGGAGACTAGTTTTTGGAGTGAAAATTTTTGAATATGCAGTGACAAAAGTGCTGATTGTGAAGATTCCTACGCTGGAAGGTATTTGCAGAGTGATCAAACTGGACGATATGTTGATTCTGCTTTTCTTAGCCATCAACATCAGACTGATATACACGGTCATATGGACCAGACATTATTACTCCGACAACAATCAAGCTTGAAAGCTCAATTACTCCATCCCAACCCTGATATGAGAGAAGCTGAATATTTTACAATAAGAACTACTCCTATTAGTCCCAGTTCTCGATAAATTGATGTCAAGTGGATTGAGATCCTTCAAAATTGGATCTTGATGCCCCTTTATCCAGTTTCAATAATGATGATGTTGGAAGATGCTTGGATCATCAAACTTAACCTACCGGGGGATTAGAGAGACTCCATTTTTCAATGTCTTCGAGTTGGCTGGTCATTATGGAACAGATTATGAGATTGCTCAATATTAGGGAACTTTGCCAACTTTAGGAGAATGACGTGGGAGCTAGAGTTTTATTTCAGTTTATGTCTTCGTTTATGTATTTTAGATTATTGCTTTGTCTCTATATTTTAGGATGACATACTTGTAATTAGCAGTGTAGCCTTTTAAATAGAAGCTGTTTTGTGTGGGCCGGGTATGGAGAGTTTTGATTGGTTGTAATAACCTTTCCCGTACCTTTTCTAGTTAAGAAATGTATTCAGTTTTCTGGAGTGGCGCGTAGGCAATGATCAGCCATCTTTCATTTCATTTTAGCAACTCATTTTTTTTTTCTTGAGTGAGTTTAGTGATGGATAATAATAAGTTGCACTTTGGGTTAGGCATAAAAGACATGTAAGAGTCAACTGTTAGAATTTTTTAGAAAATGACAGAACCTATTCTGAGCACCTTAAATAATGATGACTCATATATAATTCAAAATTAAAATTTTAGTGGAAGATATTTTTGTCTTCTTTGGTATGTATTGAAGCTCTTGAGTCTACCAAGTAGTAGTTTTCTTTCAAGCAGCCAAGCTTACTTCGATGATATTTTAGAATTAGATTTTAATGGGAGAATGTTTGATCTTCTTTGGCTTGCTATCAACAAGGCTAAAGAAGAAGAGACGTCTTGCGATTTGAATTTGTAACTAACACTCTTTAGAATTTTCAATCCATTATTTCCTCATGGATATTCAATGTTTTCGATCAGGATCATTCATTTTAAAATTGATTTCCAGCGTTGGAGCGGCTTGCTTCTTTGTTACAGTAGCCATTATCTCTTTTCTTACGGGATACTTCACATATGTTTTCACTACTTTGGCTGAACGAAGATTGGCTTTTAGTGTTGGTGAAGTATTCATTAGACGTCAGCCTTGAGAAGAGGCTCCATATTGAAGGACTCTTCAGTCTCGCAAGGAGTAGAGTTGATGTCTCTGATGACATCTTGAAAATTAGAATGAGAAGAGAAGAGAGTAGAAAAGAGTAGATTTTATGATTGAATTTTATTCCCTTTTTCCGTTTAAATTGCAAGATTAGAAATTGTGCACATGGAGATGGAAAAATAACTATTAGAGAATGAAAAAAAAATATGAAAACTTGTCTTGAATTCTGATATATAGAATTAACCATACAATAGATATGAAATGCTGTTTGTCCATAGATTGCTGGATTATTTTACTGTCTATGAATTGCTGTAAATGAAAAGTTGCTATCAATGAATTTCTGAATTGCTATATATGGAATGATGGTGAACACAAATTGCTTGTTGTTGTGGATGAAAAGGTTTTGATTGCTTTCATCTCATGAGGTTCGGTTGGGAGTTGTCCGTGACAGGAGATTGCTTAGTGGCTGCAGGGAAGCATTTGGAACATTGGGATAGTACCCAGGTGGATTTGGCTGCCATCCTTTCCATCCGAAACATCTTATAGGTGTTTGAGATGAAATGAATCATTATGGAAGGGGACACTAGCAATGTGATCTATTTCCCTAGGACAGTGTATGGCTGAAAAGAGGTGGTGCATGTGACCAAAGGACAGTGCTTACATTGCTTTTCTCACTCAGTTTAGACCGGTTTTGTTTATTTGTATCTTTAGAAAGTACAATAATGTTGCTTATTTTTTTTGAACAACAGCTTTGCAAGAGAGTTGTTTTATTAAAACATGTACATGGAAATCTCTTCTTGGGGAGGATAAATCTCTAATTGTATATGCTTAGTGGCATTGTTTTGGGACTCTTTTTGATATTTTGAAATAGAATGCTAAGGTTTTGATTACAAATTGAGGGTTATTGCAGTTGAAAACTATGAATCAACAAATGGTATTACCTACAAACTGAAGCAAAAAGTTTTAAAAATGTTGAAGAGGCGAATTTACCCAATTCAATCTTGGATTTCTTAAAGAACTAACGTATGGGAAAAGAAATTTTGAGGCTCTGACGCGGAGCTTTCTTGGGCTGAACTAGGCAGCCAACCCATCCTAGTTATTTTAAATATGTTTGCTGTTTTAGGGTTCAATTTGTTTTCTGATTTCAAATTTCTGCCTCCGGGCTTTTTCCCTTGCTAAGGCTGTATCCAAGGACATGTGGTGCTCCAGTTGTATCCTGCTTTGATGTGGTGACTACCTTTACCTAATCTTCCATACAATCCCCTCTCGTGCTCGCTACCCTTCTGCCCGCCCTTCTTCCCCCCTGCTTCCAGCCGCTAGCCACCCTACCACCCCTTCTTCCTTACTTTCAGCCGCGAGCCACCCTACCACCGCCTTCCTTCTTGGTTTCAGCCATTGACCGTCCAACCATCCCTCCTTCTCTGTTTCCAACCATTGGCCGGCCATTATCATTCCCCAAACCCCCCCCCTCATCCCTGCCCGCCCTACCTAGCAACCAACCTTCCTTCCACATCCAGTTCATGTGTCGCGTTTGCAACCACTTTTAATTTCAATAATAAAGTATTTTTCCATTATGGTTTTTAGGTTAAGTCCGGTGTCAACTGGTATGTGAGCTAGTGCAACTCTAGTCCTAGCATTTGCCCTACCCCCGCCAAATTTTTTTTTTTCCTACCCTCAACCACCACTTCCTATCTCCAAACTCTAATCATGCCATCAATGAGGTACATGCCGAAACCTTCCCAGGATGAGATGCAACGAGAAAGCCGTCGGCTTAAACAGAGACTTGCGGAGATTGATGATGGAATCTAAAGGTAATTTACTCTCTGTAATGCTCAAATTTCAAAAAACCAGGTACGACGCATTTGAAAAATACCTCAAGTGTTACATCTATCTCAATTTAATCAAAATAATTTTTTAAAATTCTATACATAGAATCAATCAACTCGATATAAAATACCTTGCATGAATTGTTAACAGATTTGAGATATATAAAATTAGGTAAGTTTTATTAACTTAATTAATTCTTAATTATCCCAACTCATTCCTTTATCTTCCATGCCCGCCCGCCTTGTACCTCACCGCCTAATGCCTTTTATTCCCTTTGTTCGGTTGAATAGGGAGTCCCAAGCTTTGAACTCCTCCCCTCCGCCTCTCTTCTCTCACAGGATCTCGATTCTCCCTCCACGCGACTGCAGCAGCTCGGCAGAAGCAGAGCTCTGTGACCCTTTCTACAATGCAAGGGGGCGAGCTAATGAAGGAATCGAGAGGTCACCTGGGAAGTTTCAAGGTTCCTGGGCAATTTCTGTAAGTGTGAATCCCTCATGTCATTTTAAACTTTTATTGCCTTCCTCACACTTTTGTATTGAAGTTTGTCTCATTTTTCATGCTTTCCTTCTATTCGATAGCTGTCAGAGGTGTCAATCTTATATTGGAAGTGTCGAAAGTAATTTAAAATTTTTCGTGCGGGTTTCAACATGAAATTAACTAGGAGAAAATGAAGATTAAGGTGCTATGAAAAAGAGAAGTGAAATTGGTGATTTTGGAAAGTTAGGCTCTATTTAGCGCAGCTGCAGCTGCGCTGCCTCTGGAAGCAGCTGCAGGGAAACAACTGCGGGAAAACTGACTGTCTGTTTGGTGCAGCTGTGTGAAACCAGTTGTCGGGCAGCTGTTTATGGAAAAAAAGACCATACTGCTCCTGTTTAGTAAAACTGTTTCAAATAAGAGTATAACAATAGTTTTTTTGGAACTTTAGTAAGCCCCCAAAGTGCTAACAACTTCTGTTTAGAAATAAGAACACATATGCAACACAATCTTATATATTTAAAATAGTAGCCAAGTACAGATGCTCATCTCACGACACAGTGAGTATCATAAGAAAAAAAAAAAAAAAAAACTCTAAAACAATTACAATGAGAATCAACAAGATGATTACATTGTTCTTAACATTCGCACGGTGTTGCTACCGTGCCAGACTTTCCTCAAGTGATGTTCTCTATCCCCGATCATCGTCGTCAGGTGCATCAACCGAACCTTCTGCCCAACGGAAGAAGTGACACTGCTCGACGATGCTCCGTGGCAGCTGTAGAAATTTCTTCCATAGCTGTGTGGCTGACGTGACGTCAACAGGGAAGTTTGGAGGCCACAATGACAGAGAATGCGTCGGGATGTCCCGAAAATTCTTGAGCTCGTGTTTTCCTGATTGCAACAAAGGAGTAAACAATAGACAAATATTGTAAGTATAAAATGGAATAGTAAACAACAGACAAATATTGTTCTTTTACCTAACACAAAAAAAATGTAATGTTTATAAAATATGCAGCCATTGCTTATGCCTCTGCCTCAAAGAGTTACAATTAATTCTTACCTTGCCATCATATTCCTTCTTGAGAAAAATTTCGGGAGCAATACATGGAGTAGTTCCAACAGTGGACTTCAGTTGTGAATGTAATACTACAAAATGAAAAAACATATTTTAATACTGCCAAGTTAACGACCATCATCAAGTAGAAAAAGGAGGAAACAAAAAAGAAACATCAATTTGCCGCAAAAGAAATTAAATTTCAAACTTAAATTATTATTAATGCTGTGTGAGAACTCTGTATTCTTCTTCCACTAGAACAAGACGTGCATAAATCTATTTTTATTGTTTTTATATATTCCAAAGAGATGCATCAAAAAGTAACATTCAATGTAATATTCCCAAACTTTATCTTGAAATTCAAATCATACAAGTTACAATGACAAGTAAGCACTATTATTTTGTTGACACAATATAACATGCAATATGATGAATATTTTAACATTGCATTAATCTACAAAAACACTTGATAAAGCAGAAAACATTCAGAACTTAGGTATTATATTTATTAATTCTGCATAATAAAACCAACATGGATGAAATGCATCCTTACCTATGCATCTATAGATAACAGATGATGTGGCAAAAATCTCACGAGCTAATAACATCTTTGGCAAATTATTTATCATAGCTAGCTGATTGGGAAACTTGATGGAAAAAATGGTGAAAAACATAATCAAAATTTCATAATTGATTTGATTTAAGTTTAATTAGCATTTCATATTTTTATTTTCGGTCAGTAGCTCAACCTAGTATCCAGGCCAATTAATTTGGCTATTATGGCATGAAATTATGTTAAATATTTTTAGCATAGTAACCAACATTTGATTTCCATCTTATAGTTTTTGAAACCGTTGTTGGAGAGAAAAGAAGATGAAAAAAGTACCGACGATGCACTTTTTTGCTGCTATTTTTAGATGAGGAAAAAAGAGGATATTTAGTTCACGAAAGAACCACACTACGGTGGAAGAAGTGGGCTGTGCAGGTTTGAGAGAGAGGAAGGAAGAGGAAGGAGACCGATGGACAGAGCTTCCTTTCGACGGGAAGATAAGAGGAGAAGAAAGAAAGAGCCGAACAGCCAGAGAAGATGACCAACGAACGAACCCGAGAGGAGGGGCGAAAGGAGCAGAGCTTCATTTCGCGTAACAATTTGAACAAACCCAGACCTTCAATCAAAGGGGCAACTGAGTAAAAATAGAATGGCTGAACTCGGGCCGCAGGGTCGATCCCCTGGCCCGCTTTTTGTGAAGACCTCCCCCTGCGGTGGCCGCAAAGTTCTTCTGCCGCACCCCCAAACAACAGAAGTCCACGGTGGGGTGCCGCGAAGCTGTCCTGCCGCGCCCCCAAACATACCCTTAAATTTCTGCCGAGAATCTTTTTTTAGGTATGTTTTAGGGAATAAGTTATATTTTGGGTTAATCATGTTATGAGCCCGAATTTTATGATTTTCTTAGATGCCTACGTTTCCCAGGTTATGCATACGAGGCGTCTGGTTCGAGACAAGCATGTGTGAACTCATCATAGGGCTGCTTCGTCTAGTCATGTGAAATAATCTTGTGCTAATTTAAGAAAAATAATTTTTTATAGGTTTTCATATGATTTTTTGTTTGACACCGATGCATTTAAAAATTCTTGCATATTGTAAATGTATACATGAAATTGAAAGTATGAATGCATGTTTATTTATCTTACGATACATGTGATGTTATGATCGTTCTATGATATATATTACTGTGCTTATAATGCTAATTGCCTGCATTTATTCATTTATTATGCTTCATACCTATAATACATGTAATACCTATACATAAATGATGATTTAAATGTCACGGGTAATTTGAGATAAACTATTACATGAGTTCTTGCGAATAAACTATGCAAGAATTAAGTATTTCTGACAGAATATTAAGGATCCGTGTGTATCAGTGAAGCTATCAATAACTACTTCGTTGGGGGAAGCCCATCATTTATTGATAATTTATATGATCTTTAAGGCAGGGTAACTACTAATGATGAAAGAACATGGAAATAATTAAGCCCTATACATTAAACAAATGACATTATTATGAAATGATCTCTATGAAATGACATTGTTTTGATTATATACTATAAACATATTTTTTATTATACTTATGATTTCATACTTACGACATACGTGTTGCACCACAATCTTGATTTTTATACTACTCACTCTCTTTTCATGTTCTTTATCATGCTAGCATGTTCTTACATGTGTGTGTAGATATGTATAATTCCTACGAGCATGCACATTATTTATTTTTCATGTAAAAAATCTTATGTTAGTCCCGATTAATATTTTGAGCTCGTTGCTCATTCTTGGTCATTTCCTTCCTAGTAGGGGCAACGAGCATCGGGCCAAGTAGTCATGTGTCTTTGTACAACTTTTGCATGATAGTTTGGGAGTTTGTATATATATTTCGCGCACATACTTTTATTATATTTGATTTAATAGCTTTGTATAGTTTTCATTTTTTGGATGATATGACTTCCATGCTTCCGAGTTTGTATATGAATGAATTATAAAATGCAGTGTATCGCGTATGTTGCGGCAATTTAGTTAGACTAATTCATCACCTACTGGGTCATGATTATAAAGGTTAAGACAAGTGTTGGTGAGAGTTGATCTGACCAAATTAACAGTCTCTGTCCCACCACGATTGACCTTATCAGGGGTGTGACACCTTCGACCGTGATCTAGAGAGTCGAAGGGGAGAAAGGGACGAGATACTGAATCTGTTTCATAGGGAAGATTTTTGGGTGCAATTAGTTTAGCATATCTTCGAGTATAAGGAAGTGTCAGAGGACAAACGCGTGAAACTAGTAGCCATCAAGTTTAAGAAAAACGCCTCCTTGTGGTGGGAAAGTTTAAAAAGACAAAGAAGGAGAGACGAAAATGATAAAATTACCAAGTGGGAGAAGATGAGGACGGAGATGCAGAGAAATTACCTTCTTATTACTGCCAAAATATGCGCTACTGGAACTAGTTCAAAACTCAACAGAAAGAAAAAGCAAACTTTTACTAAGCGCTGAATTAAGGGTTACAACACGACACAAATTGGAAAGGAATATACAACACTAATATATGGCTAGGGCCAGAAGAGAAGATTTGAGCTCGGTAGTGGCGTCTGCGAAGTGGTAAGGGGGTGATGAAGGCTTGGTGGTGGTATTGTTGGTTAGAAAGTGGTTTGTTGGACTATAGGTGTGCTGGACAACAATGATTGTTGCAGAGGAAGGGATGACAGGGTGTAGATAGACGGTCGCGGGGGCGGAATATCAAAGGCTGCTGTTGGGAAAGGAAGAATGGGATGTTGGGAGCTGGACTGGAGATTGGACAACAAAGCTGCAACAACAACAAATTTCAGTCAAGGGCTAGGGGTGCTGATGGCTAAGGAAGCGGAGGAGAAGGGTTGGGGAAAAATATGGGAGAGGATACAACACCACCTCGGTTTGGAAAAGTGGCCGTTAGGGGTTTGGAAAAGTGGCAGCAAGGTAGAGGAGAGGTTGAACTGTGGAGATTCAATGACACAACAATGGTGGCTTGCTGCTTTGGGCGGCAACAAGTAGAAAAGAGTGGATGCAGCATGATAACGACAGGACAAGCAGTGACACCTTGTTTTTTGAGCAGCAACAACAAGTTAGGTGGATGGACAACAGGGAATGGGAGGTAAAAAAGCAGCAGTTTGCTTTTTGGGGGTGGCAACAACAAGATGGAGGAGTTTTGGGGCGGTTGTGAGGGTTGGCAACTGGTAGGAATAGCTGTGACAGCGGGGTAACGACAATAGCAAGTGGTAGGGACGGCTGTTAGTGTTGGAATGGGTAAGGACAACAACTCCTTGCTGTCTAGGCTGGCTGCGACAAGCCGAAATGAGGATAGCAGCGGCTGGAAGATGGCCAAGCTGCAGGGAAAAGACAACAAACGACTATTCGGGGGTGGCTGCAACAATGGAGGGCAGTCGGAACTGAGGTGGGGATGATGCGAAAAGGGATAAGGAACATAATCACCATATCGGGAGTGAGATACAGACCGAGCACCGCCCAACCCATTGGATACAACCCTTGAAGGGAAAAAAAATAGATGCTGACGGCTGTCCTAAGCAAACACATGCCAAAAACTGACTTTCAAACCTTAGGACAACACATATAAGAAAGGGGTAAAAAAGAATGATGGACAATATGAAAGGAAGCATAGAAAAGAAAATTGAGATGGAATTGACCCATCTCTCTGTCTCCTGCAATTGCGACAGCCACACGACCGGCTCGCGTCCCTTGTTTGAAGCGGGAACACTCCCGTGTCAAGGAGAGGGTTCTTTTCTGTAAGTTTCTTGAATCGAATTACAACCATAACAAAATTATTGTCGTGCTGCTATTGAGGCAATTTCACCACAAAATTAGTACTCACGTCAATTCATGCAACTTTAAAACACACACGTCCTTCTAAAATCTGTCTAGATAGAATAAATAGTCATCTTTTTTGGCACAACCAGAGATAGAACTGCACATAGATGAGTATTCTTTCGAACTGCTGTTGACCTCATTTTTGTGAGGTCTTTTCT
>NW_018164536.1:2992647-3000463 GCF_001263595.1 Phalaenopsis equestris
TTTTAATATGTTAAATAAGTTTGGTATTTTTTTTTAATTCTTATTTCAAAAATCAATGAAGTTGTTTCTTAAACAGTCAATATGCTTTTAAGTTTTTTTTTTTTTTTTTTCAATTTATATATTTCATTTTTGTCTTGGTGATTACCTGAATCAGTGAGACCTTTCATTTTGTTTCAATGTGCTATAAATTTGAGCATTGTATGTATCATAGTCTACTTAACTTTTGATTAATATTTATCTTTAGGGTTGTTAATGAGGCTTGAAAAAATTCGGACTTAATTTTGGCTTGTAGCCCGGCACATTTATTTTGATCTGAGCCAAAATTCAAAACAATCTTTAACTGGTTAATGATCTATGAGCTAATATCACTAAGACTGTTAAAGTTTCAATTTCGAGTTGTGCTAGGGCTAGTTCGAAATCAGTTTGAAAAAAATTTGATCCAAAGTTTTGGCATATAGTTCGGCTCGTTTATTTCAATCCAATTTTGATCCAAGTTAAATTTAAATTAATTTTTGAGAGATTAACGATCTACGAGCAAAACGTAACCGCCCTACTTATCTTATATCCCTTCTCACCCTCAGTCTGCTCATTTTCTCTTGGTGAATCATCTTGAACGAGTGCCTTTTTACACCTATTGCTTAATGTGAGATTGGTGCGCTCAATATTTTTCAGTTTCTTCTTCCGCAATAAGTGTATTTACTGTCATAATCACCGTTAGTGACAGGCCTCTGCCATACTCTCCCATAGCACTTGACGCATAAAACGCTGACACAGATCCTTCTCGGGAAAAAATTGCGTGCGTAAGACGTACGCTCTACATACGCCTGTAATCTATAAATACGTTACAGGGAGGGTATTGGGGGGTTATAACTGTGTTATATCCCATATAACCTTCATGTAATTTACTGTAACCTACAATATATGAAATCAGAAGCGCGAAATTTACTAAAAGGTACAAGTAGGTTATAAGAAGGTTATAGGGGGTATAGTGCAGTTATAACCTCCCAATACCCTTCCTCCCCGTAATCTATTTGTATGTTACAGACGTAAACATCTCTGCACATGTTTTACGTAAACAAATTTTTTCCGATGCTTTCCATCTTCGACAAAAGATCATTATTTACTTCAAAAATAAGTATATAATGAAATGTATTTTTACTTGCACGTTGGAGGATAAAAAATATAAAAAAATAATCTTTAAATAAAATTGAGTCCGAATGAGAAATCTAGCATTATACGACTGATAATAACTATAATTAGCCAAATATACTTAGTTTTTATCTTTTATTATTTGGGGAAATATGCCCAAATAGGTCAAAAAGTTCTTGTGTTTCTGTTAGGTAAAATAATGTTCTGCATTCAGTCTCTTTCGCCCTCTATTATTGAATTCATTATTCTTTTCTTGTAAATTTGACGTTGAAGTTAATCAAAGACGTCAAGTTAGACCAACTTCGGTGGACATGGTTCGTGCACCAAAAATGATTTGCACGAATCTCGAGATAATCTAATGGTCCATATTAAAATGGATAATTCGAAGAGTTAAGTACTCATAAACCCAACTAGTTGAAAAATCACCAAGCGAATGAAGGGCTGGCGACTAGCTAGAAGGCCACCCGGTCGACGAAAAATAAACACTCCCCAATGATCGAACTATGACAAGTACCTAAAAAAATAAAAAAAATAAAAAAAATTGAAAAAAAAAAACAAAGGTCCACTTCCCAACAATAACACAAGCATTAACGTGAGACTTTTTCAACATTTTGCCCAAAGATCACCGAGGAACAAACAAGTCAGTTGGCCGCACTAGAATCAATCGGCTATACTAGGACGGACCGACCGACCACACTAAGACCGACTGGTTGAAAACCTCAAAGCCGACTGGCTTCCCAGAGCGAAGACCGACCAATATCCGGGTAAAATAGACGACCAACACCAGTGTAGTCGAGCAACTCAAGGACCTATCAACCGAAAGGTCCAGGAACATTAAAAAACACCAAAATTAGTTATAAATACGAAAATACATTAGAAAAGACAATAATGTGTTGCAACAATCTAATTAAAAAAGAGGCATACATGTAATTTTTCACTTTATTGACCTATAAATTCGGGTTCAATATATGTAAAAAAACCTTTTTGGCTCTTCTCTCTACTCATATTCTGTAGAATGAAATCTCTCTCATTTTCTCTTGTAACCTATATTTTTCATATATAAAATGAGTCGCAGTGTGTGGCCTTAGTTCGTCCTTATGGGATTGTTTGTTTGTGCTCTTCCCTCTCTCTTTCTCTCATCCCTGATTCATGCCACTTTGATCATTGAGCATGCTTCACAGATTAAATCTAGATTCAAGATTTTAAAATGTGTTATGAGCATAAAGTATGCTACAACCAAGAAGAGTAGTAACACCCACAAGGATAAATAGATCTCAAAAACCCTAAGCAAGGAGCATGATAAAGAGTTCATGCGACAAATTTGGAGCTTGAAACAATGTTTCCGTCGTCTTCCTATAGCTTTCAGCTAGAAAGCGAGTACCTCCAAACGAATATCTGGTTCTCAATAGTCGAAACGAGTCGACCAATTATATTTGTGCACTGCTCAACCTTTCCCATAGCACTTGACCCATATAATCCTGGCAGAAATCCTTCTCATCTTCGACAAAAGATCATTATTTACTGTGAAAATCAGGATATATTTTTAATAAATATTTTTTGTTCTTATTGGTTTTTTCATATATGATTTTTCTATTTTTTTAAAAAAATGATAAATATATAATAATATCAAATGTATTTTTACTTCACATTAATGGATGGACAAAATTAAAAATAATGTATAAATAAAATTAAATGATTCCAAATGGGAAACCTTGCTTTATATGCCTCAAAATAACTATACTTAGCCAAATATTCTCAGTTTTTTTATCTGGTGGAATATACCTGAATCAGTCAAAATGTTCTTTTCCTGCAAGACCTAATTCATATGTATTTACATATCTACCACCTAAATCTTTTAAAATGTAACATACACATTTTTTCATAGATAAGATGACATATATGTAAAAATTAAAAGTTAGCAGTTAGATATATAAATAAGTTCCTAAGAAAAAGTAGGCGATGCTCCTATGAAGAATTTCTCGTAATTAAAGCCACATGCACCACTATAAAGCCAACATCATTACATGTAAATGGATGATAATGTAATTTATGTTAAAAAGTTTCATTTTTTACATTATATATATATATATATATATGTACACCTAGGGCTGTCATATTTATTTTTACTCTAAAAAAAATAAGTTAAAAAATATAAAAAATTAAAAGGTCCACTTTTCCATATTTTATTGGTTAAGTAACTTGCAATTATGAGCATTACACAAATGATGGCATTTCATATTATTTATGTGTTTCTTTAGGTTTGAACTATGTTCAAATAAGAATCAAATTTTATGTAAATATGATTCGAATAATATTGGAATACAGTTTGAACATGGTTTGAATATGCTTTACAAATGGTAGCTACAATAAAGTGAGTTCTAGCATCTATAAGAGTAATGGATACAATAAATATCAATCAAAATAACTATAACATAATAAATTATTAGATGGATCAAGCAAAATAACAAAAAAATCATTATATAACAAAGTTATCATAAAAATTATGAGGCAATTGTTCATAAGATAAATACAATTGCCTACATTAAAAGTTATAACATGTCACAATGATAAACATTATATCATTCTATAAAAAATCAGTGGCATTATTTAACATTATTGCAATATGAATAAAAGTATGAATTGTAATGAAGGTGATTAGTACTTCACATTACGAAGAATTTCGTTACATTATCTTACACCATGTTAATTGTGTTTACATTGTAATATATCATTCTCTCTTTTTGAAGGTCTTCTATTTTTATTTGGTTGACTACTCTTTGATTTCACCAATACGGGTTGCATTTTTTTTTTCTTCAAAATCTCAAATGTGTCCTCATTTTTAACGAGTTAAATATTTTTGATAAAACCACTTAATTATCTTTCATATCTATAAATATTTGAATATAAATTATAATATATCACACTCAGATCCCAAGCTGCAACCAATTATATGCTTATATGGGAGACTCAGAACATTAAATATTTTTATTTGTGTATTTGTTCATCTACAAATCAACATCAATATTAAGGTAGCCATCAAGAATATTAAGTTTAATTTGATGAATAGATAGAGATTTATTCTGGTGCTTCTTTATTGCTTTTTTTTCCGCCAAAAAATTTTATTGTTTTTCATAATGTTATATCTACCAAATAAGCAGTTCTACATTGTGTGCCTCAAATGCAGTTAAGTAATCACTACATAAGAGCATGCCCTTCAGATGTTATTGCTGAAGCTTCTTTAAATATCAATTGTCATTAAGTTGTATCAAGTTTGAGGGAAGAAAGACAAGCCCACCACTCAAACTCAATAATTAAATGTGGCATCCAATTTTTTATAAGTAATTTATTTTCAAATTTCTTACAAATTTGCTTATGATTAACCTCTATCCTTATGACAAATATTTACATATTTGCTCTAGCTATTGGAGCTAGTCCTTTAAGTCTAATTTTTTCTTAAGTGGCTTCTTTTTTTTGTGATGCTTCTATTTTTATTCTTGTAATTCTCCTTGTCTTTGACCTTCTTTGTTGAATCATCAATAATGTATTGGCATTCTCTTCTCATATATTCAAGTTTTTTTAGGTGCAATAAGTTATTTATTTTCCTACAAAAAAATTATTATAAAGTTTATGAGCTTTAGATTTTTCATATGTTCACTTTTTCTTCATGAGCAAGATTCTAAGCCTTTTTCAAAGCATATCAACATTATTGTTATCACTATTTAATCCTGCAGCGCTAGACTTACCTAAATCACCTACCCTTACAAAAATATTATTCTATTTATTTTCTCCTTTATAAAACTATCTTCCTTATCTATTTGAGATAGTACTTACACATGAACTATCAAAGATCAAAGACCCCAAAGTTGATCAAATGGATAAATAGATGGATATTTGTTTATTTTATATCATCATGCTCTTTTTTAAGACATCTAATAATCTCTTAGATTTAATTTTAGTAAACCCTAAACCCTAAACAACCCTAGTGCACTTATATTGAGCTATTTGAAATGATTCCATGGCCACTTCAATGTATGTAAGTATGTGCTCATCATGCAAGAAATGTTGCAGTTTTAAATTGAGTAATCTTGATACAAATGTAGTTGAGACATTTAATAAAAACATGTATGATCATTAATATCGAGTTACCAAAAATTAAATTTCATAAGACTAATTTTTTCTCTTTTAATGATTCATGAGCTCACAAGAAAAATCTAAAATATCTCTTTAGTCATTCTCTAATGCAATACATATGAAATTACGTAATGCTCTTTCGGTTTAAATTACTTCAACATTTGTTTGAAATTTAATATTATATCTCACTTGAGCATCATTTATGATATATTTAATATTTGTTTCTCTACATATAGGGCATGTTGTTATTTTTTAAAGATTAACTTCGTGGTGATTTCTTAGCTTCACTACTCATACATTTGTTGTCCTAAATTGATTTTGTATAAGCGGTATGTTTAAACTGTATTTTGTTTTTGTTCCTAGTTGCTTATCATTGTGGCGGGGCTTAAAATCTATGCATGTTATATCTAGTAAAATATTTTATTTAAACTTTTTCTCCTTAATTATTTTTGAAATAAAAAATAAATCACTTTTTTAATTAAATAGATCCTATAACATATCTCGTTTGTTGTGTAGGGAGAGCCAAACATTATTTTGTTACTTGTGATCATTTGCATGGCTTGTAACATTTGAAATTGTTAAAGTGATAAATTTATTTGTAATAATCTATCTAGTGTCATTTTTATATTTCACATTTCAAGTGGCAATTAAAATCCATGGACAATAGCTTTGAATATTAAATTTTATCAGTGCTTCCTCTAAAATTTTTTCTATTTTTGCATTCTTTTTTATTTCTTCTTTATTTTTTTATTTTGTTTTGATTTTAATGGTTTAGTTGTTTCCCAATTTGAATTTTTTTCTTGTGTTTTATAGAGGTTATTGTTCGCGTGGGTAGATTTTTTTGTACTCTTTCGTATGTTAGAACTTTGGTTCACATAGAACTTTGGTTCACATAAGCATGTTTCATATGACTCAAATATGTTTTTATTATTTCTATATATATGAAATATTTTGAATTTTAGCTAGAGCATCTCTCTGTGGCTTATCACATTGTGGATGTAATTGCTTGGAGACTTGTGAAAATGAAGATCTCTTAAAGAGATATTCATTTGATGGCTTGGCTTTGAATCTCTTATAAAAATATTTTTGTTAGGATTTTTGTACTTCTCCTTTTCAGCTATTTTATCACATATGTCATACAATGGTTTTGATTTTATTATATTATTAAGTTGTTTAGACTATGACTAATATTAGTTCGCTTATACAATACTCTATTACATTATTTAGTTATTTTATTACATATGTCTCATATGGATGCATTGTGGATGCCTCTTCCATCTCTTAGGCTCTTATTTATCTTGTGTAATTAAAACATCTTGGAATTTTTATTTAATTTTAACATCACTTCCCATTGATTGCTGATGTATTTTGAACATTTACTACATGCTGTGTTTCAAGCCTTCTTTCTCCCAAAATAATCTCTTAGAGGCTATTTGATTTGTGCTATTAGGGATGCATTATGTTCCTTTTACATTCATATGACTTTATTTCAATGCTACTTTTTTTTTAAAAAAAAATAATAAATTTATAGTGAAATATTGTGGTATCAAGAACAACTAAATGATCATTCTTCATTTATGCCAAAATCAAACGATTTTTAAATACAGATAAAATTTATGTTCTTCACTAAATCTTGATTTCATGCTCTTCTCCATCAATGTCATTGAGAACCTTCCATCGTCTATGACTTCGCTACTTGCTTTGATTCATTTTCCCACATTATCATTAGAGCCCAAACTCATGTCTTGCTCTATCTCCTTCATTAACGACCTCCCTTGATCTTATATCAATGTTAAAAACCTTCCTCCACCTCTCCTAGTTTGTTTCATCTTTCTCTATTATCGCTAGTTCTACCATTCTATTCCACCTGAATTTTAATAGTGTAATTTGGTGGTTCATGAGTCAAGCTTAAAATTAACTTGAAAATGACCCAACATAAATATAATCAATGCGACCAGATTGTTTATTAAGTGGCCAAAAGTTTCAACATGAACCCGACTCAACTAAACCTAAATCCAACCCATCTAACATAAAAAAAGAAAAAAAAATATTTTAGTTATGTCAGATTAGTGTCAACTCAACCTGAAATGGACATGATTACTCGATTTAAATATATCGGCTTTAAAAAATAACTAGTAATTCCAATTTCTAAATGGTTAAATCATTACTTCCAAGCTAACTTAAGTCCGAATCAAACCAATCCAATTTCTTTTGTTAAGTCGGACAAGACAACCTGAACAAAATTTAATACGTGTTGACAAAAAACCAAGTTATCTGTACTGGGTTTCATGTTATAATCAACTAATTGTACATACTTGTATTTATTTTACTCTATATTTTTATTAAATTTATATACTAAAAATATCTAACCAATGAAACCCTTGGGGACAATTTGGTTGTGGAAAAAAGAAAGCACCGTTAATATATATATATATATATATATATGATACGAACCTCTAGCAACATTAATGTACCTAACCACTCGATCCGGTACTGTAAGTCAGATGTATTCAGGCGGAATCGAACACGAGCACTA
>NW_018164536.1:3000488-3004821 GCF_001263595.1 Phalaenopsis equestris
AATGGTGGTGATTTACAGCTATGATCAGTGGTGACTAATCGTTAGTTGTTGACATTAGTTGGCGGTTTGTGGCAAGAGGACAGTGGGAGGCAACAACAATTAGTTAGTCGATAATAGTCAATGACGTCTCAAGAGGTGGTTGTGGTGGCTACAATGACTGTAATGGTTAGAAATGTTGCCACAAATAACTGTATTTTGCAATATAATTGAAAATCACCTCAATTTTATAACTTTAAATACATTGAAAATAAACTAAAAATCTTATTTAAAATTCATTACAAGTAATAATTCATTTTTTTTTCTCAACCTAGATATCCAAAATTTAAAAACCCATACACTTGAAATATCAAACCCATTTGCAGCACTACAAATAGCCTCTTAATATTTTAGCATGTAATTCATTTTGTTCTTGAGCTATGTACAGTTATAATTTGTTCATATTATTTGATTTACTTGTACATTTTTTAAATTCATTTTTTCAATCAAAACTTTAATTTATTTGATCATGACACTCATAAATTTGCTGGTAGGTAGTTCAAAAAATCATATGAATATCCCAATTCCTTATTTTATTTGTGTGTCTGCTATAAATTTATAATTAGAGAAAAATTAAAAAAAACATGTGATTGATTTTGAAATATAATTTAGTTTAATTCCATAAAAATCTAAGCCTGTCATATCTATACAAGTCAGATTGTAAGCTTTGAAAGCATCAGCCTCCTGCTGATATTTTGTTAGCAACAATAAGTGCGAAAAAGAAAAGAAACACCAATTGAGTGAATGTTAGGGTATATTTGGGGTAGTAAAAACTGATAATCTAATTAGAAAGCTGCTCCAATTAGAAAGTTGTCACCACACTTAGCCAGAAATAATATGAAAATACTGATTTCAGGGGTTTGAAAACACAGTTTTTTCGAAAAAAACTATCAAAACACAGTTTACCGAAACTAGCCTGGGTGCGTTTTCAAACCGCATCGCACCAAATAAGCTGCCCCAAAAAAGGGTTAAATTAATTCATAGAAATTGATGATATTTATTGATATTTGATAGTACATCACTATACTATTGTCACAATATTATCATGGGCGGAATCGGTCATTGTTTTTATGGGAGTCAAACTATACATACACCCAACGTGGGAGTGATTAGACAACGAAGGGCAAAAAGGTTTTTTTAGGAGAGACAAAACTGATATTTCAAGAGCAAAAAAAAATCAAATTATCCTCTTATATAAGTAAAAAATCTAATTTTAAGAGAATAATTACCCAATAGACCCTATCTAAATTAGCCCTAAATTTTATTAAATATCATCAAATTTGACATCTATTAGTATCTCCTACCTATCTTATTCAAACATAATACTTTTTTTCATTAAAGAACCCCTGCCTATATCAATCGATTTGCTCATGTTACTTTGCTCGTCCCTTTCTGGCCTTAAATCTATTTTTCCGTGGCTTAGACTTCTCCCAAGGGAGAGTGAGGCCAACTCACAAGGAACTCATGGAGGAATGCTTCCGGCACCCGCCCGCACGCAATCTCCCCACTCCCTCCTCCCTATAACAGCAGCCCTTCTCCTTCCTCCTCCTCTGAAACTCCGTCGCGCCGCCACCCACCATGCCTCTCTGTGCCTCCTCTCTTTCGTTTTCTCCCTCCATCAGATGGAGACCCAGTTGCTCCACTGGGATGACGGCTCCGGAGAAAAATTCTCAGCGGTGCGATCGAGCCGCTGAGTTAACCTTTCCTGATGGGGATTTGGGCCCCGTCCGAAAGTTCAGGATGTCGGATTTTGCCTTATGCGATCGTGTAAGCGTCGGCCTCCAAGGCAGAGTGCGTTCCTGTCTCGTTAAGGTTTAGGGTTGGGTTTATTGGCTTTGGAAAGCGGATGGATTCGATTCATATATGTTTGCATATTTTGTAGAGGGACGAGGTGATCTTTGAGGCCACGGTTAGGGATTCCAATAGGTGAGTGGAGTTTGTGCTTAGCTTGGTTGGCTTCTCCTTAGAAGATCGCAAGTAAAATTTTCCGAATTGTTGGGATTTTGAGAACTGTGCAGCCCGTTGTACAACTCGAGGGTGGTGCTTCGAGATCTAACTAGTGTACAAGCGAAGCGGCGAGGTAGACGAGCATTGGAGGTGGGGAGCTTGTTAAGAGTTTTTGTTTTCACATGCCGGCGAAAGCCAAACGAGACGTTTGACGCGTACATTTTCCTGTATTTTGTCTGAAGGTTTTGAAGAAACTTGTTCGGCGGCAGCTCATGTATCACTCTTATGCGATGCAAGTTCATGGTTATGTTTCCCCATCAAGTGGCGAGGAGGGAGATCACTTCATCCTGGTACATAGTGTAAGAATCTATGATCCAGTTGAGTTTGATGTCCATTTGAGTAGATTTGTTGATTATGATGACATTTCAAGGATTAATTGATTTCTGATCCTTCTCTTTATTGTGATTTCTCATCTGTAGAAATTGAATCGAGTCAGTCTCTACTTTGATATGTTTGCTCTCTTATTATCATATGTCAGAATGAGAAGTGTTTTGAGCTTTTTATTGCCTCAGGTTTCTGCAGGGTGAGTTGCTTGAGGAGTCTAATGAGTGGAGTATAAGTGTAATTGGGTCCCGCAACATATAAAAACTAAAAAAAAAGCTTGACCCGACCCGAATCAACACAGAAAATTTAATAGGTGCGTTTATCGTGAACCCGACTCGAATTAAATCCCGAAATAGACAAAAACTTACTTTATGTTAGATTCGGCGTTTTTGGAGCCTTTCCTTCTTCGACATTCGACTTCTTCCTTCTTCGACATTCGACTTCTTCCTCCTTCGGCTTCGGGCCTCTTCCTTCTTCAGTTTTTCCGGCTTTCTTCGGCACTTCGGACGGCAGTTTGTCTTCGGCGACAGTGGTTCTCCATTCGGACGGCTGGTGGTGGTACTCCATTCGGTTTCAACTCTTGGAAACGAAAGGTAGGTTACGAAATACTCATTCCAAATATTAGTGCTTAGTCGTTTGATTGCAACGACTAGCGATTTATTTTCTTTCTCATTGTAGCACACAAAATGGAAGGCCGCAAGGGAGCCGAAGAAGAACCTAGCGGTCTCCCGTCGTTGAGGTAACTACATTATTTATTTTAAAAATAAAAGTTGAAGTTTTAGTCGTGTTATTGTAGTATTATAGTGGTGTTATAGTCGTATTATTGTGTGATATTGTGTGTTATTTTGTGTTATTGTTGTGTTATGTTATTTAGAGATGCATTATTAATGTGTTATAATGTGTTATTGTGTGTTATAATTGTGTTATAGTTGTGTTATTGTGTGTTATAGATGTGTTATTGTGTGTTAGAAATGTGTTATTGTGTGTTATTATTGTGTTATGTTGATATAATGGTGTTATAAATGTGTTATTTTGTATTGTTGTTGTGTTATGTTATTATAATTGTGTTATAGATGTGTTATAGTGTGTTTTAGTGTGTTATTATTGTGTTATTGTTGTGTTATAGTTGTGTTATTGGTGTAACACAAACATAACACAATTATAACACAATGATAACACATTCATAACACACGATAACACAACATTAACATAACAGTAACACGAGAATATCATAATAATAAAACAAATAGTAACACATAATCTGTAACATATAGCTGCTATTATCCGTACAAACCTTTCATTTCAAGATAAAAATTTCAGTTTTAATACACGATGACTGCATGGTTCTCATTTCAAGATAAATCTTTAGTTTTAATCTTCTTTGAGTTTGACCAATAACTGCTATGATCCGTACAAACCTTTAGCAATGATATACCAGGATAAAATCTTCAGTCATCGATAACATCTTGCATCTCATGTGGTACTAATGATCTATCAGGATATTCTATGTAAGATGCCGCAATACGAGGCTGCAGAATAAAAAAATAAATTATAAACACTAACTAAAAAGTTAAAATATAAAGGGGTTATTTTTTTTTATCACTACCGCATAGCTCTCAACAATGAAATTGGTGCTCTGGCTAGTGATCACTATTGGATTGCTTTGCATTCCCTTGTTAATTATAGGGGTAACTAAACCACCGGGCGTCAACGCAATCTGTTCAAGATTTTCTTCAACCTGAGCCGGAATTGTCTCTGCCTCAAATGATACAACAACTGACACTATTATTGATTGAGGTTCTTGAAAAAAAGGCTGTACTGGATTTATTTCCGGTTGTTGGCTCTTGTGTGGTTCAGTAAAAACATCACTCTGAACAAAAAAACAGAAGTTTTTAAACCAAAAATCAGAAGTTTTTTAAACAAAAATACAGAAGTTTTTAAATACTATAAAATAAGCTGTTTACCG
>NW_018164536.1:3004921-3019181 GCF_001263595.1 Phalaenopsis equestris
GAAGAATTTAAAAATAATAAACAACACAAGTAAAAATATAAGTGCAAAAAATAAATGCAGAAAGTATAAGAATTAAAAATACAAAGCACAATAATTACAAATAGCAAATATTAGAAGTAAAATCAGAAAAAAAACACTAAACCCTAAATGTGGAATAAAATAAGTAAAATGAACAAAGTAAAAAATTGCGTACACATCTCATTCTTATTCATGGGATGAATGACTAGAGGTTGAACATAAAATTTCTTAATCTAAATCATCACCTAATAAATACTCAATATGATTAATTTCTTCATGTGCATCACTAATATCATTTAAACTTTTGCTTATCAAAATTAATTAGAATGCAAAAATCAGATTTTTCTTCTTCTTAATGAGTAGATTTGATACTTATTTGAACTTCAATAATCACATTAGATTTGGCTTTGGCAATCACCCAATTTACTTTCTCTTTTGCTCTATGAGGGTATCTAAGATAATACACTCGACTCGTTTGTCATGTTAGAACAAAATGATTAAATTACTAGTCTATGATTAATAACATGATCAAACTATTCATAATTGAACATAAATACACTTTACTTAATAAAGTTAGGATATTACAACTGGACTATTTCTTGAAAATCCCATAGTAGTTTATTTCATTATTTGAATTGATGTTTACTTTTACACAAACACTAGAGTTATTTATTAATTTTCTCTTGTACCAAGAACATCTGAAATCTATAGCCATTTACATAAAAAATTGGCCACATATTCACGTTGCACATAGGTACTCGAGCGAGATCTAGCGAGCTTGAATTTGTAATTTCAATTTATTAATTATGAACTTATTAAGCACATCAATAGTCATGTGTTATTATTTAATTCAACTTACATATAAGTGAATGTGTGCGCAATTAGTAGAATTTATGGGGGAGTTTAAACATTGATGGGTAGTATTCTCCAAGCTTCTTACTTTTCATACTCTCATCATCCACATTAAATAAACTCACAAATAACCTAATCACTTATTAAAACTTTTTAGAATCAAGGGAGTATTATATTTGAGTTACAGAGTTGAACAACTATTACTAAATAATCCATCTTACTCAAGGAAGCATTAAACTTCACCTTAATTAAGAAGAACATAAATAGTCACCACTCAAAGATTCTTATCATTGAGATTACATGAATGCATTATCTTTCAAGCTTGTACATTATCGTATAAATTCTTACTTCAAGTTGTCATAACGCATTAACTTTCAAATGAGTCACAAATAAGTCTTTTGAAGAATATACAGATTTCACTTAAATGATTAAGTATCTAACTTAGCAAAAAACTAAAGTTAGTTTACAACAAATTTTATAAGAAAATAAAATAGTCATGGTTTTTCATACCAAATACCTTTCGTAGGTCTAGGTGAACATAATGGCGACTAGATCACAAAGGTTCATAAGCGGGGGCGATGTTTTTGAGCAAATTGAACGAGAAGGAAAGAGGGGGAGGCTGCGAGAGATTCAGACAGAGAAGGGGGACAAGAGAGGTGCGGGAGGAGAAATGAATTTAGGCGCACGGGATATGTATTTTAGTTTTTTGGCGTCGGCTTTCCGTTGAATTTGTGTTGGATATAGTTCGGCGCTAATGAGTATAGTTTTTCACCTCGCTTTATAGGACGTAATTCGACGCAAAAAACTGTCGCAATTCCACCAAAAGTTTCGTTTTAAGTATAATTTTTATCTCAAATTATTGGACGCAAAATCCGCACAAATATCAAAATTTATCTTTCCTTGCTCAACAACTACAAATTCGACGCTAATATTTGCATTAGAAAAATTAGACATAAATATCATATGCTAATAACAACATCTCCGTATAATGGGCGACAAATGTCTGTCGGTTCGTCTACAAAAAATTATTTGTAGGAAAAGGTCCATTTGCTGTACTTAATTGACACTAGCTGAACAATTTTAATTAATAACATACATGCGAATTGTTTCTCTCCTACGATTTTCGTATGAAAATTTTGTCTCATATGCGTTTTTCTCAATTTATTCATTGCACAAATTTTTGTATAATCTTAATGAAAAACCCACCCTTCACGAAGAATTTTTAAGTGCAGGTAACACAATTAGTGGTATTTTTATGATATATATATATATATATCTGTGTATATAGCCACGCTTGATGCATTTTTTAAAATGTATATTATGTTTAAGCTTCTTACACTTTTGTTGAAAGCCCGTTTGGGGCAGCTTATAAGTACGAGCGACGTTTTTAAAGCGCCGCTGTACCGTTTGGTTCGCGCGTTTCACCAACTTATCCGGAACCGCTTTTGGGTTTTTACACTAAACGCAGGCCGTAAGCCAAACCCCGTGGCCTGCCCGCGGGCCGCGTTTCGCACAAGCTGCCCCAAGTGCACTCTAAAAAAAAAATGGCTCAAAAATCTGTAGTAAGAATGTGTTTAAAAAAATCTTTGTATTTATCTGATAAGCTAGGTGTGGTGGTTATCAATTTTTTTTTTTTTTTTTAAGAAAAATCAGACCGCTGCAAATAGCTGCCACCAAACCTAGATGGGTGCGGTGTGAAAACACTGTTGTCAGTCTTTTGAAAACACATAAGCTGCCAAAACACAGTTTACTCAAACATGCTAGATGCGTTTTCAAAACGCCACCGCACCAAAATCTAATCATAATTGTACTACCCTAATATATAGAAAAGGAAAAAGCAAATAAGTAAACATCCTTATCTATTTCTCTTTATCCCCAATTAAACTCCCAATTCACAATAGCGTTCTCATCTTTTCCATGATTCAAATCAGGGATAATTGCACGCATGCCACACAAAATTAATTTCCCCTTCAAACATATATGTTTTTGGAGACAGAACTGCTGCATGAATTAGGGTTACAGAACCCTAAACTAAGTAAAAAAGAGAAGATCTTGCTCCTCATCCTCCGGAGCCTTATGCCATGTTTTAACTTAAGCTTTGAAAAAAACAGCTTGGACTGAGTTCTTCTCATCTGCCGGCGCTCCTCCTTCTCAAGGATCTTGTAGATGCGAAACTGCGTCTTTCTGTGCTGCAATTCTTCTGTGTCAGATTTCTCCAGTCTGGAGTAGCTGAAGGAGCTTCTCCTTAAGAGCTTCATGGATATCAGAGAGAGAGAGAGAGAGAGATCTAAGGAAGTGGAGAAGCTGCAGGAGGCAAGTGCTTGATTGAGAAATATAAAGCATTTATAGAGGAACAGATGGACCTTCCCATACGATACGTACCAAAAAAGAAGTACTTTTAAAAGTTTCAACTATTAAATTAACTTTTTATTTATATGGCGTAATTCTGATATATTTATATATTTACATCAACATTTTAATCTTTAGCTAATATTTAGATTTCCTTCAAATATATATTTTAAAAAAATAAACTAAATTTATGCAATTATAGAATTCAATACAGAATTAATGCATTAGACATACAAAAATGTGAGATTTATGTACATTTTTTTAAAATCTTTTTCTCCTTTTGTTTGCATTGCTATTTTATGATAAAATTGAAGCAAATCATGACATATGCAGATGGAAGTTTTGCTAAGAAAATTTATTTCAGAAGTTATTTGAAATGCAGCAAACAAAAAATTAGCTAACCAGCTTCAGTTTTAATGTCGGAAATTTTTTGATGCAAATTCTGGCGTTGTATTTTTGTCCGTTTAGCGGCAAGTATGATAAAATCTGATGAAATTATTCGGACTCTAAAATTTGCGTGAGATAGAAAAGTATAAAACTAAGTTTTCCAACAAAAAATTTCTGGATATAAATTTGACGCTACAACATGAGCCGAAAAATCATATGCTAAAATTTGTGCCGGATTCATATCCAA
This sequence comes from Phalaenopsis equestris, assembly GCF_001263595.1. Taxonomy (NCBI): domain Eukaryota; kingdom Viridiplantae; phylum Streptophyta; class Magnoliopsida; order Asparagales; family Orchidaceae; genus Phalaenopsis; species Phalaenopsis equestris. The sequence goes on from NW_018164536.1 coordinate 3,008,775, forward strand.
ATTTTTTGGCGCAACATTGTTGTTATACTTTCCTATTAATTGCCATATTTTGTTGCTAAAATTTCTTTCCGGACACGCTAATTAATGTTAGGATGTATTTACCACATAGATTTACACGAAAATTATATAAGATGGTGGCGAGACTTGCAATGCTTTATGGTGCGGAATGTTGGCCTATATAAGAGAAGCATAAAACTAAGTTAAGTCTAGTTGAGAGGAGAATGCTTAGGTGGATGAGGGGCTTTACAACTTAGAAAACAAAATGTGAAACGAATATATCCGTGAATTGGTTGGTGTTGCTCCAGTGACGGACAAGATTAGAGTGAGTCTTCTTAGATAGTTTGGTCACATAAAATATCGACCATCTAATGACCCGGTCGTGAGACTAGATGTTTTTGATTCGACCTATGTATAGAAAGATTGAGATAGGCCTAAATAGACTTGGACCTATTGTATTTAAATTATCTTAATTTATTTAAATTAAATAAAAAAATATGACACTTAATAGGACACAATGGACATTTTAAATGTTATTGTTGAGCTTGTTTATAAATCAAACTCAAACAAATTGTTTGTGTTTGGCACGCTTGCTTAACGAACGAATTGAACACATGCTACTTAATGAGCTAAACATGAGAGCTACAAATAACTCAAAATGAGACGTGCAACCCTCTCACGATGGCCTTTAAGCCACATTCAATATTTATAGAAGTTTTTAGCTTCAAGGTTTGATGCATCTTCTTCCATTTGACTTGGATAATACGGTCTTGTCCTATTGAAAATCATTTCTTCTAATCTGCTTGAATCATATTCAGATGAAGAAGCATAGCTCATTGAAGGATAAGAGTTGAACATTGCATGGTCAACCTCACAATGTGAATCCAATAATCAGGTTGAAATCCTCGACGATATTGATCATATCTGACTTTGTCAAGCCTTAAGTGTGCTTAATTTTTGTGTTTCAAACATGAACACTGAAACCTACCCTCAGAAAGATAAGTCGGAAGTTGAGTTACAACTGTCACAATGGCCTCAATATCTTTTAAGAACTCTTCAGTGATTCATTTATCTGAATAAAATATATTGTACATTCACGACCTTATTGTACAAATATTCTTAAATAACAAAAAATATCACAACAATCAACACATTATAGAGTGCAATCAACTTAAAACAATTAAACATAACTGTGTGTATGACTATATTTTAGGTGTTACCTTTCATCCCTCAATATAGCGAAACAATGAGACATTATTACTCATTTTAAAAAAAAAATTATATACATATGTTTAAGTTAAAAGAGTCATATATGTTTGAAGATATGAAAATGAATTAAAACTAAGGGCTTGGATTAAAAGTTCAGCATTAATTCCCTCACAAGAATTGTTGACCCATCTTCGAACCGGACAAACAATCTCAAAATTTTAGACAGTAATACTTTCAAACGTTTCCAACGCAAATTGATAAGTTTCGACGCTAAATCATCTCCAGCGGATTTAGTCCACACAAACCATGACTAAAATTCCCACAAGATAAGACTGGACGTAAAGTACGTAGGTGACATTTGCGTCCGAACTAGGCATATTGACATGTTTGTATGCTAAGACCCGACACAAATAATTAGCGTCGGACTATATCACCGCTAATTGAATTACCACTCTGATTTTTATGTAGAGCATAAGGCTATTTAGCACCGAGTTTCTTTGTATTAATGTCAGATTTACGGGACAATAACTTGTAAAAATGTTGTAGTAAACTCTCGTTCGACTCATTCCTAAAAATATACAATTACCACAAGTTTATAATCGTTGAATTTGAATATGCTTTTTAACATGTTTTTTTTTTTTATTACTTCTCTTTCTCAGCTTTTCTATTTTGTCCCATTTTGACTAGGTTACTAGCTGCCTCTAAACAAAAATTATTTCATACGGACACCACATGCAGAGATGCAGAGATGCATGCGGTGTCTGATCTACACCGTCAATTAAAAAAAATATTTTTTTTAAAATTTTAAAAACGGGACCCACCTAAATACTTCTTTGCGGTAATCGAGTGTAGATAGGTCTGTATAGAATAATTTTTCGTCTCTACGACGCATATACTAAAGTAAAATATTAGAAAATCATATGGGGTTGCCATTTAAAGCTAACCAAACTGAAGAAATAAATAAAAAAAAATTAAAAAAAAAAGGAAAAAAGAGGAAAATGTTAAATTGCGAAACCTTCCAAGTTCCAACTGACACGTGGCAAACGATTCCAGCGCAGCGACTTATAAAACAAGCACGTGGCGCATATAGTGGCAAACACACGGCACGTTAAATTAACTTAATTGATACAATGTAATTAATCAATTTCACATCATTGTTATCGATGTTTTATCAAAGAATCCATGTGGCCAAGCTCAAATCTCGATGCCCATAAGAAATTTTTCAATGTCAGTCAAGATCACCCAAATTCCGAGTACAACAAATTTATCATCCAATTGAACCTTTTGATGAGAGAGACCTAAATTTGAGTCAAGATAAGCTTCAATCAAGCATTTTAACATAATAAAAATAATTAAGATGTTAATTAGATAGCCAAATAATAGACAAAGCTTCTATTCTTCTAAATTGAATCGAACATCTCAATGAGATAATTTCAATAACCAAACATTGTTAGTTCAAATGACATCATTAAGACATGCACTGAAATTTCACCCTGATGCTCAATTATGGTGGTGTGATTACGACCACCTCTCTAGTGTCACTTAATCTTCAATGACTTGCTACAATTATATGATCTCCATCGCCAGTGTATGGTTGCTTGACCTTCATCTGCTGATCATAATAATTGGTCTGTGAACGCACTCGATTATGTTTACATGGCTACAATCACTTGTTTAGAAATAGAACTATCATTGCCCTGTCATTCTACTATAGTCACTCATTTATATTTGCCTAACTTTTATCAGTTGATTAGGTTCATCATAGACTTTGCCCAATTATAATCATCCAAGCATCATCACATGAATAAGACCACTCAACCACATTCATCCGTATATATAAGCTCAACCTTCATCACCCAATTAGAGTTACCCAACCATATTCATTTGTTTATAGCTTCCCAACATCTATTTATTGAATTTGATCTCTTGACCACCGTCATCTATCTATGGAGCCTAATGACCATTGCTCATATTTAATCATTCAACCTTAAGGGTGTTAAAAATTGCCCCGACACGACAACACGACTCAAACTCGACTTGAAAAATTTAGGTTAGGGCTGGCGAGAATATTTTTTGAATCTGGTTCGGGTCAAAGAATTCGACCCGTTTATTATTCAGGTAGGGTTGTGATTGAACCCTAAAAATCCAAACATGACCCGAATAAGCACAAAATTTATAGTTGGGTTTGAGTTTTATTTTTCAACCTGTTTTTTATTCGTGTTGGGTTTGAGTTGGATTTTATTAGTGTCAGGTCATTTTCTATCAGACCAGAACCCGACCTAATGAGTCAAATTGACACATATATTCAACCTTCATCATTTTCTTTTTATAAATGATTGAACACTTTCGTATAATGGGTTTGAGTTTTATTTTTCAACCTGTTTTTTATTAGTGTTGGATTTGAGTTGGATTTTATTAGTGTCAGGTCATTTTTTATCAGACCCGAACCCAACCTAATGAGTCAAATTGACACACATATTCAACCTTCATCATTATCTTTTTATAAATGATTGAACACTTTCATATAATTGTGATAATCTAATTGACATTTGACCACCATTGCTTAACTTCAGTTTCCCAACCTCTACTGCTCATCTATAATTGCTCAACCTCTGATGTCTGACTACAATAATTCAATCTCCAACACCCATTTATGAGCACCGGCCATAAACTATGGTATTTTGACCACTATGTCTAACCATTGCTTAAAAGTCCAATAAACACCCAATAACCACCATCACCTCTAGGGTTACAACATGCCAATAATGCACAATATTGCCTTTAAAGTTGATGCAAACTACTAATACTTAGCATCACTTATTAGATCATCAACACATGTCAACACTTATAAAGTTGATGCAAACTTTTGACACATGCAATCTGTTTTAAAGCTAAAGCATGACAATGTCATTAATGCTAACACCCAAAAACCTTATATCCCATTACCACCAATAGTGTTGACATACATACTCACCAATAAAGTAGAAACATTTCATCCACATCAAGATTATGCTAGAATTAATTATTTCTTGGCTCTTCTTCTCAAAGAAGAATAATTAAAAATTTCACAAATAATATATCAAAGATAATCCAATACCTCTAGACCCATCTAACTTTCATTATAAAATCCATTTTATATAATTAACATTTACTATAGCATATGAATGCCTTTCTTATTTATAGAGAAATGAATTACATATAATCTATAACATACGTTGATAAAATTATTTCAACTAGGTTAGGTCATGTGATTTTCCCTTTCTTAATTTTTTACATAAAAACTCTATTGCTTTAGTTAGCTACTCTTTTTATTTATTTATTTATGCACGTGTTAGGTATTTCTATACAACTGAGTTATTAAACTCCCATTTTGCTGTCACATTTTTTTTTCTTGGAATCAATAGTTTAATACTATCCGTAAGAAAGAATTTTGGGCCCGTAACACTTTTAACTTTGAAAGAATGTCTCTAGTATAATTATAATAGGGTAGCCCCTTTTCTTCCTATTAAATCATAAATTTTGATATATTTAAGTTAAAATTAAAGGGAAATTGTGATTATAACATTAAAATGATAAAGTTATAAATATGATCGTAGATAGAATACTCATTTCTATCATCTATCATTTATATAAAAAAGTACTTGTGAACTGTAGAGAAACCCTAGTTATAGCTGCAAATACATATTGATATTAACATTTTGGATATAGTGTTAACTAGGCGTATCCTTAATTTAATATATTCTTATATATCTAAGGTAATTTTGCTAATAATTATTATTTTTTAAGGCTTCTTTGAATTATATAAATTTTGGCAATAAATTTTCAAGTGAATTTCAAACTACCAATAATCCCTAGCTAATTTCTTCTACTTCGAAGGGTCATAAAATTTCTACTCAAAACTCCATTCAAAGCACATGGGAAATTTAACTCCTCCAAATCAATGTGCCATTAGTTTGCAGAGAATTTGATTTGACCTCATCCATAAATTCAAGTTAACATTAATGAGTAATGTTTTGATAAAAAAATTAATATAGGTAAATAAATGCTGAGTTTTTCTCGACCTCAATACCAATGGTTAACCTCATCAGACATCACTCTGAAAGTTAAACTTTAATTACTAAAAACGTCTTAGTAGATATGTGTTCTTCTAATCAAGTTAACTTTGCTAAGTAGCACTCAAATAACCTTATCTTTGTGATTTTTCTTGATTTCTTTCACAAAGGTGAATATCACCTAGTAATACTTAGATAAATCACTTTGAATAGGTCAAAGGTTCTTAGTGGTTTATATAATGATTACTAAGCACATGTGATAAGAAAGCATATTTATATATTCAAAGGATGCAAGCAATATTATGAGCTAAATAGAAATAGATGCAATGCATCAAGTTATTAAAATAGGCAAGAGACGCTTGTGTAAGGTTTTTGATAATTGGGTGGTAATAAAAAGCTTTGGAGTGAAAAAAATAATATTAAATGGTTGAAATTAAGGGCATTCATTTGTAAATGTGTACAAAAACAATTTTTGATCTAATAACTTATGGGTGATCAAATGTTAACCTAGGATATGGTTGACACATTTTTTGAGGTTAGAGTTTGAGGGTAGGAGTGTTAGGTGACATATGAGCTAGTTGTTATGGATAAGGCATGAAATAAGTCAATTACATAAGAATTGGGAATCAGATAGACAATAGTTGGAGATGATCAAATAAGGTGGCAAAATAAAGAATAAAAAGAATGAATTGTTTGTATAAAGCTTGATGGGTGAGATTATGCTAGTAATTTGAACATTGGATGAAAATAATTGGTCAATGGAACCTAAATGAACTATCAAATTTGACATCCCTTAAGTCAATTAGAAAACTTATAAGGGTTGAACTTATTGGGGTTCATAATTCTAGTTGAAATGGTTCAATATTGTTTTTCCATAACATTTGGATGATAAAGATTGAGTATGAATATTAAGATATTATAATATTTCTAGTGCAATGATTTAGTATTTATAATGAACCAACTTGATGCAAATTGCAAGGTTAAGGTAGGTCACACAGTGCTGAGGTCATAGTCATTTGATAATCCAAAGTTTCTTCAGAAGAATTTTCTTAATATTTATCAATATAAATCCATCAAAATAAAATATCAACGTACTTTTATTTATATCACTAAATTTAATTGCACAATTAAATAATATATAATATTCATTATAAAATCTCTCTTAATAAAATATAGATTATCATGATTATCAAAAGAATAAATCTATAACAATAAAGAAACCTAAGTTAATCATTTTAATAAGGAACTTCAACTCTAGTTAATTCGAGAGTCACCCACTATGAAATAATAATAGATAAAACATATATGAGCAATAACATCATAATAGATTATTTAAAACTTATTAATGGTATTTTTGTTCTTTGCTGCGTCCACCACAAATATTGAAAGATTTCTATCTAAATAATTGACTACGTGATTAGAGAATAATATATCACCTCGAGAGGCAGAAATATTATTTTGAAATGGTTTTAATCATTTGCATGATGAAAGTTTTTAGGATTTATGAGCCTACATTAACCATAGATTTCCTCAATACTATATAGATATAAGATAAATTTTCTTTTATTCTTGGGTTCAGTATACTTATGTTGACCTCACTTTTGGTTGAGGTTTAGTTTTTCCTCTTTAGTAGCCTAAGGTCTTGCCATAGAACTTTCTTGTTGACTATTCCTAGAAAAGTAAAAAAGAAACCCCTAAAAAAGAAACCCTCACCATTAGAAACCCTAAACTCTTCCTTGCTCAACTTGAAGTTTTAGATATTGGTCCTAACCTCTAGCATTTAGTAGGTAGGGTCAATATGTGGGCGCTCAATGTGAGTTCGCATAGAACCGCTTGCCCTTAGGGTTGACTCTGGGTGTTGGTCTAGGGCTAAGACTCACTTTCACTCACTACACTCACTCTCACTCACAATCCCTGACAACCCTAAACCCAATATTTGTTGACTTTGATCCCTTGATCCTTTGGGAGACTCATGCAGATGGTCCCTTAAACCCACTAGCCCTAGGCTAGGGTTTAGCTAAGACCAGTACATAGAGGACCCAAATGGAGATTTCATTGGTCCATAGCTCATGTAGGGTGGTTGATACCCCAACCCTACCAAAATACCCAATTTGACATTTCACCCCCAAATCTACTCAAATTACCTAAATACCCCTGAATCCCAAATTTGGTCAAAATCCTCAAATTCAGCCAAAGTATCCAAATTTGTTCAAAACACATTTAAAACCTTTTGAAAATACCCAAATTACCCAAAACTACCCAAAATTGCCAAAATTACAAAAATACCCTTGGCACCCCAAACTTTCCCAAAACCTCCAAAATCTCTCCAAATGTTTCCAAAACCCATTTGGACCCCTCAATTGAACCTAATTTGACTAATTTGATCATTTTGACCAAAACCCCCAAATGCTATTAAAGGCCCAATTTTCCCAAATTTATCTCAAATGTCCATTAATTTGGTTCCAATCTGGCCGAAAAATGCCCAAACCAAGAGCCACCTTGAATCAAACTCAATCTTAACCCTAGGGACCAGCTCACCAAAATCAAACCTTAGAGCTTTTTAGCCCACCACCTAGGTAGACATTTGCACCCATGACCAGGCCCTGAGCTCCCCTCTCTGGCCATGGCTATAAAATGGCCCCTTCACGACCAAGAAAGAGGTGCTAAAATTTTCTCAAGGAGACCCCTCTAAATTGCTCCAATAGCCTCTTTAAGACCTCCTCAGTGCAACCCAACCACTTCCTTGCCCTAATTCCCCTTGACAGAGCTCAATTTTTTAGCTCAAATCTTTGCTGGAGACATACATAACTCTCCACACCTCCAGAGTGCACAAAAATCACATTAAACTCACCCACCCACACCTGCACCGCAGTGAAAGAAGATAAAGCCCCACCAAACCCCCTCGCAAAGAGCCTCTACACTAGACTTTGATCAACACCCAAATTCGGCTTTGATCGAATCAGAGGCTCAATCCATAGCCTCCTTAGACCTCCACGAACGTGCCGAACACCTCTGATTGAAGCTTCCCTTCTCAGAGCAAAGGTATTGAACTCCTCCTCTTCCCGAGCCTATTTTCATTCTCCATTTGATTAAAGTTAATGTAATGACAAGTTTAATTTAATGACAAGTTTACCGTATGGATGTGTTTGTCTCACTTAAACGAGTCCATAGGATCAAACCTGAGGATATTTGGTTGAGTCTAGAGGGAGTTCTTAGAGTTTTAGTGTGAACAGTTCTCGGGTTAGCCTATTTGGGGATGATGACCCACAACCGTTGGATCACGCGTGTATCAAATGGAGGGTCTGATTGCGCCGGATGGATGCGTGGTCCATAAAGTGTGGGCTGACTCAGATGGCAGTGCCGAATCAAAAAGTGAAAGTGCCGTGTGGAGCTTCGGAGATGCCGAGGATGACGCATCGCCGCTAGCGCCGCGTGTTTAAGTAGAAAAATAGAGATTTAAAAAATTCAAAAAATGTTTCCTACCTTCAAAAATTCATATCATGGTGTAGAAAAATAAAAAATGTCTTAGTGTTCAGTGAATAGATAAGAAAAATGTGGAAATGGTTTGAAGTTTATTTAATGAATATTTTATTTTTAATTAATTAAATACTGATTTGAGTATTTTAACTCTCCATGCTTGTATACATTTCATCATGGCTTGATATTTTGGCATGTTGCTGCCTCTATCATGGGGGATATTCTCTGATTTTTCCAAAGTCAGAGAAGACCTCTAGACAGAGATCCATATTTTTCAAGTTTGTGTCTATTATTTGCATAAATTAATCATAATAATTAGCATGTTGCTTAGAAAAATCCAAGAAAATTTTGGAAGGTTTATTGTGACTAGAGAATCTTTTAGAAAATTTATCATGAGCTAGGTCATTAAGGACACACTCAACTCTCACAAAACCCTAAAACACAAAGGAAATTAATTTGGGAAAATAAACATCTAAATGACTTGCTTTTAATTCTACACCATGATTTAAATTTTAGATGATTTAAATTTTAGGGAACACCCCATAAAATTTTCAAAATATTTGGGGCTCATTTGATAACTTAACTTGATTTTCTAAGTTAAATGCCATTATGACATTAAAATGATTTTTAATAATTAAAATATAACTAAAAAAATCATAAGAATTAGTTTTGGGAATTTTCTGTGATTAGATAAATTTTCTAAAAATAAAATTATAAATAAAATAAAAACTTCATTTTTAAGCCTATTTTGAATATTTAAGTAATTAAAAAATTAATAAAAATCACAAAATTAATAAAATTCATGGAACTTTTCAAAATTGTTTCCTAAGCACTTATGAATAATTAGAATATTTTTCCTAATTTTCTATGTGAAGATATTGAATTTTAAAGCTTAAAATAATTTTTTAAAGACTGAAAAATGAAAATTTCTTAATCTTTCTCTTTAAAAGTTATAATAATTCAAAAAAATGTAAAAAAAAATGTAAAATTTGTTCCTCTGGATTCATTGACCTCAGAGAGATTTAATAAAAATATAAAACTTAATTTTTGACATACAATACAAAAATATTTTATAATTAATTAATTCTCAAGAACTTAAAATAATTTTAATAATTCAAATAGAACTAAAAAGAATCATGAAATTTGGCCCAAGTGTTTCTTTGGTCTAAGACTACATTGATCAAAGTAAAACATATTGAGATTTTCATACCTCTTTTATACTGTTTTTAATGATATTGCACTTTAAGGAAATGCATTTTTGATGTTTTGTTGCAGGAATGATGAATTAAGGTCAATAGAGCAAAAAGATGCAAAAACCGTGGGACCGACACGCGCCAACAACGCCGCCGACGACGAGCTTTTCCCGAGGCTATAGAACAAAATCTTCAGAAGGCCGCCGCCGACGCCATCGAGGTCACCGACAGCGGGATCGACTGTTATGTGTACTTGTATAATGAATAAGATCGGATTTTGGAGGGGTGCATAAGAAACTCTTGGGAAAACTCATCCACATCTTTAAAGAGAAGATTTTAGCCGAAAATAAGAGAGTCCTGGAGGTTAGATAGGTTCCATTAGTGTGTAGAGAGCTTGTTAGAGCGTGTAACTGTGAGGAATTCTTCGAGAAATTCTAAGAGTGGAGGGAAAGTGAGAGATTTCTTCCTCCTTGCTACTT
>NW_018164536.1:3019667-3020679 GCF_001263595.1 Phalaenopsis equestris
AATTGAACTAATTCATTTTATCCATTCACTATAATTTCTTGACAAGGAGAAGGATGCTTTCTTATATATTGAATATCACAATTAAACCCTACTTTCTATCATTAGTATTTATTAGTTATCCAAATTATCTACTTATTTCAGTTGCCTATTAGTGACAGATAAGCAAATTGAACGCCGTCGTTGTAGTTGAAGTATTACTTTCTATTAAGACTTAGTCCGTAGTATTCTATTTCTCCCTGTTGGATCGATAACCAGGACTCCATTAGAGCCCTATATTACTTGAGTTATACGTATACTTGCGTTGACAAATTTGACTTTGACATTATTGAATATTATATCTATACATCTTTATTAAATCAAACAATATATATAAAGTCGCAGTCAAGATTTTGAAACCATTGTTGGAATTTAAATCTTCTAGTAGCGCCATCAAATTCTTGTAATTGTCGATTTACAAAAAGAAAAAGGTCGGTCAAGTTTTTGGCGCCGTTGTCGGAGAGAATTTTAAGAATAACAGACATATTAGAATTATTAAAAAGTTTTTACTTAAATTGCAACTTATCTATATATCTATATCTATATATTTATATTTTTAATTATATTAATGAGTACTAATTTTAAATTGTATGCGCAAATTTGGACCTGAAAATCTTATACCATACAATTCAGAATTAGAACGAACTGTTAGAAAAATTAGAAAATTAAAAAGAAAACCTAGAAATTGTGATACAATGGAAAACATTATGAACAATCAAGGAATAGAGAATGAACACTAACCTAGACCCCTAAGAGATTGTGCAAATCCTACAGCAGATGAGATTCACTTATCTATCCAAAATCCTGATGTAGCTGCTAATTCATTTGAGCTTAAACCTGCTATTATCCAAATGGTACAAAATAATCAATTTGGAGGCACACCAAATGAAGATCCTAACTTACACCTCGCTAGTTTTTTAGAACTATGTGCTACTTTTAAATATGATAGAGTCTCAAACGATGCTATTAGACTTAG
>NW_018164536.1:3025707-3027426 GCF_001263595.1 Phalaenopsis equestris
TATATATATAGAACAATAAATACTAAGTTTTTAAAATTAAATTCCAGTTTAAATTTCAAAAAATATAAAAAAAAATATTTTGATTTTAGGATGTACTATTAAAAAACTAATTAGGTTATACTATCAACCATCCCATCCTTAAGTTGACATTGATAAGAAATAAATACATGAAGGCATGTATGTGATACCTTCCCCGATAAACTCCAATGCATGCTCATTGACATCATCATCCACTCCATAAACTTTGAAAAATATTTATTTTTATACATAGCTATATATATAATACACTTCCCAAAGCTGACTTTTTGCCACCATGAGCCCAATTATTGCTCCTCATTTTATAAAATCATCAACCTCACTCATGTTATATAAATCCATCGATCATATCTCCAAGCTTCAAACCATCACCAAAAAGAGAAATATTTGCTTATAGAATCATGAGGGTGGAATATATAAAGATTCAAAAGGAGGATTTGGAGGAGAAGCTGCATCAAAAAGCAAGGTTTTTGATTTACAAAGCATTGGAACAAGCTGATTCTTTGACAAGACAAACATCTTCTTTGAGCTGTAACAAGTTGTTCTACAAATCAAAGGCAAAGTTTTTCGTGAGGCTAAGGAAGATGAGGTTTATCTTTGTTGGAGTTCCGAGGCGAGCTTGTCTTAGGGTTACGAAGCAATTTAGTTATCTGAAAGGAGTTGTTAGAGGCAAGAAGGCTTTTGTTTGAGGGTTTGCTGATACGCCAGGTATATTAGATCCTACTATTGAGATTTGGCTTTTGTATGGAGAAATTATAGTTAATCAAAAGAAAAGGAGAATTACTTGGGAAATAATGGAATTAAAAATAATAAAACTAGATTAGTGTTGAAATATTTAAATTAAATTACATGATTTATTGTCTTTCTTGTTAAGAATTATAATAGGAAATAATTTATTCCTATAAGACGTTATGAGGAATAAATTATTTTCTTAATATAAGGAGATATTTATTTTTCTATTTTATGTTATTTCCCATATCTCCTAATAATTAATATGAATTAATTATTGGAGATATCATGTGATATATCTTTCATTTCATATCATTTCCTTTTTATTATTTTTCCTATCATGGGATTCTTATAAGGATTATTTATACCCCCGTTCATATCAATGAAACAATGAAGAATTTCATATTCCGCATTATTCTGAATATAAACAATTAGTTTCAAATGATGAGAATAATTATCATCATCATCCTTAACCTGCCAAAATGTTTTATGGAATAGGCATTATGCTTGTTTTAAAAAGTAAGTAATTAAGAAGCCATACTCTAATTAGTGATGTTTAGCATTAATTCATTTAGTATAGGTTGGTTTGGTAAACTCAAAGGAGACAACAAAATTAATTTAAAATTGTTTTTTTTATTTTATTTAGAAGCGATTCTTGAATCCATATGGAGCGTAATAAAACCTGCCAAACTATTATGTAAAGTAAGATAATGTTGCAGGCCATCAATTGTTACACAAGCTTAGCTGGTCAATCGCATCTCCTCAGCTTAAGGCAAAAAATATGCCAATTACCAATTCTAATATTTTAAGGTTATATTAGAACATGCATGTTCATTTAATTATCTATTACATTTCTTTGTGTATATTATTCAAGCATAAATACAATGCAAATGTCAAATAAATAGTCAAGCATATGGGCTAATATATATTCAAGCATATGGGCTAATATATATA
>NW_018164536.1:3027998-3028689 GCF_001263595.1 Phalaenopsis equestris
ATATATATAAATGACTATTTTGAAAAATAATATTAGTTAGACTTTATTAAAACTCAATTAAAAATTGAATTGGATTCAAGTCAAATAAATTAATCTGAACAAGAATCTAAAATTGGGGACAGATTAAAGCGCCATTAAATCAAGATGAGGAATTATTTCTACTCTGAAAGTTTATGCTTATAGATAAAAAGTAAACTCCTCGTTATTTTTACATTAATATTTTCTTAAAGCCTGCAAGCTTTTAATAAGACTCTTCACTCATGAAATGTGTTGAGAAAATAGGGGCGAAGAAAAACAGCAATCGACACAAATCCAGAAGAACACAGAGATTTAACGAGGTTCGGCAAAGATGCCTACGTCCTCGGGAGCAGAGCGGCGAGTTCCTTTCAATAATAAGAAAAGTGTTTACAGAAATCAGGGATACCTCCTGGGGTTACTAACAGGTCTATTTATAACTCCAAGCGTAAACCTTAGGCACAATATGTAATTACAACATTACCCCTGTACTATACCGCGGGGCTTTGCCCCCGCACCCCAACCCACGTAACTTCCCAATTTGGATAGATTCTTCCGCTCCGCTCCGCTCCACTTCGATCCAGCGTCTGTCCCGATATGGTATATGAGCCATACCATAACAAATCTCCACATTGGCGAATATCCAGCCCCTTAGGAGAAAAATATCTGGGAGTTA
>NW_018164536.1:3029897-3030651 GCF_001263595.1 Phalaenopsis equestris
CATGTAAATCTGCTCCTCCAAATCACCATGTAAGAAAGCAGTTTTAACATCCATCTGCTCCAAATGCAAATCCCAAATAGCTACTAATGCAAGCACTGCCCTGATTGAAGTATGTCTGACCACAGGAGAAAAGATTTCATCATAATCTATCCCCTTCTGCTGTGAAATTCCCTTTGCAACAAGTCGAGCCTTGAACTTTTCCCCTTCTTTTTCTGATACTGTTGGTTTCCTTTTGTAGACCCATTTGCACCCAATAGCCTTCTTTCCCTCTGGAACCTGAACTAGCTCCCAAGTGTGGTTTTTCTGCAAAGACTCCATTTCCTCAACCATTGCACCCATCCATTTTTCTTTCTCCTGGCTAGTGATAGCTCCTTGAAAAGTGGTTGGTTCATCGCTGCTGATGAGAAGTGCACATGAGACTAAGTCTTCATAACCCAATCTGCTAGGAGGCCTTAAATTGGTGCGTCTCTGTCTATCTTTGGCTATATTGTAATTCTGCATATCATTTGGAATAGAATCACCAGGTGTTGGATTTGAACTTTCACCTCTCTCAGAAGCTACTAGCTGTTGTTCTAAATCCATCTGCACTGCATCTAAATTGGAACTGTTCCTTGACACCTTGTCTTGATTCTGCTGTAACATAAACTGCTCATCAAAAACTGCATCTCTGCTGATCACCATCTTCTTTGCAATCGGATCCCAAAACTTGTATCCTTTCACACCTTTCTTGTAGCCCAGAAAGATGCACTTCTTG